>NC_092755.1:103414094-103479094 GCF_047496795.1 Chiloscyllium punctatum
CTCACCCCACCCCTCCCTCCTCCCCTCACCCCCCCTCCCCTCCCTACACCCCCCTCACCCACTCCCCTCCCTCACCCCCCCTCCCCCCCTCCTCCCACTCCCCTCCTCACCCCTCCCCTCCCTCACCCCACTCCCTCCCTCTCCCCCCCTCTCCCCACCCCCCCTCACCCCCCCCCCCACCCCCCCTCCCCCCCTCCCCCCCACCCCCTCCCCCCACCCCCCCCTCCCCCCCTCACCCCCCCCCCCCACCCCCCTCCCCCACCCCCCCCCCCTCACCCCCCCTCCCCTCCCTCACCCCCCCCCCCTCCCCTCCCCTCCCCTCACCCCACTCCCCTCCCTCACCCCCCTCCCCCTCCCTCACCCCCTCCCTCCCCACTCCCTCCCTCACCCCCCCTCCCCCTCCCTCACCCCCCCTCCCCTCCCCTCCCACCCCCCTCCCCTCCTCACCCCCCTCCTCCACTCCCCTCCCTCACCCCCCCTCCCCCTCCCTCACCCCCTCCTCCCACTCCCCCCCCTCCCTCACCCCCCCTCCCCCTCCCTCACCCCCCTCCTCCACTCCCCTCCCTCCCCCCCCTCCCCTCCCTCACCCCCCTCCTCCCACTCCCTCCCCTCCCTCACCCCCTCCTCCACTCCCCTCCCCTCCCTCACCCCCCTCCCTCCCACTCCCCTCCCCTCCCTCACCCCCTCCTCCCACTCCCCTCCCCCTCCCTCACCCCCCTCCTCCCACTCCCCTCCCTCACCCCCCCTCCCCCTCCCTCACCCCCCTCCTCCCACTCCCCTCCCTCACCCCCCTCCCCCTCCCTCACCCCCCTCCTCCCACTCCCCTCCCTCACCCCCCCTCCCCCCTCCCTCACCCCCCTCCTCCCACTCCCCTCCCTCACCCCCCCTCCCCCTCCCTCACCCCCTCCTCCCACTCCCCTCCCCCTCCTCACCCCCCTCCTCCCACTCCCTCCCCCCCTCACCCCCCTCCTCCCACTCCCTCCCCCTCCCTCACCCCCCTCCTCCACTCCCCTCACCCCTCCCTCACCCCCCTCCTCCCACTCCCCTCCCTCACCCCCCCTCCCCCTCCCTCACCCCCCCTCCTCCCACTCCCCTCCCTCACCCCCCCTCCCCCCACTCCCCTCCCTCACCCCCCTCCTCCCACTCCCCTCCCTCACCCCCCCTCCCCCCACTCCCCTCCCTCACCCCCCTCCTCCCACTCCCCTCCCTCACCCCCCCTCCCCCCACTCCCCTCCCTCACCCCCCTCCTCCCACTCCCCTCCCTCACCCCCCTCCCCCCACTCCCTCCCTCACCCCCCCTCCCCCCACTCCCCTCCCCACCCCCCCCTCCCCCCACTCCCCTCCCTCCCCCACTCCCCTCCCTCACCCCACTCCCTCCCTCACCCCCCTCCCCCCACTCCCTCCCTCACCCCCCTCCTCACCCCCCACTCCCTCACCCACCCTCCCCCCCTCCCCTCCCTCCTCCCCCCCCCCACTCCCCTCCCTCCCTCCCCCCCCCCACTCCCCTCCCTCACTCCCCCCCCCACTCCCCTCCCTCACCCCCCTCCCCTCCCTCACCCCCCTCCCCTCCCTCACCCCCCCGCCCCCCACTCCCCTCCCTCACCGCCCCTCCCCCTCCCTCACTCCCCCCATCCCTCCTCCCCTCCCCCCCCACTCCCGTCCCTCACCCTCCCTGCCCCCCCTCCCCTCCCTTCCCTCACACCCCCCCTCCCTCACCCCCCTCCCCCACTCCCTTCTCCCCTCCCTCACCCCCCCTCCTCCTCCCTCACCCCACTCCCCTCCCTCACACCCCCCTCCCCTCCCTCCCCCTACCCCTCCCTCACCTCCCTCTCCCCCTCCCCCACCCCCTCCCTCACCCCCCTCCCCCTCCCTCCCCTCCCGCTCCCCTTCCCTCACCCCCCCCTCCCCCACCCCACTCCCCTCCCTCACCCCCCCTCCCCCCTACCCGTCCCCCACCCCACTCCCCTCCCTCACCCCCCTACCCCTCCCCCACCCCACTCCCCTCCCTCCCCCTCCCTCACCCCACTCCCCTCCCTCACCCCCCCTCCCCCCCTCACCCCACTCCCCTCCCTCACCCCACTCCCCTCCCTCACCCCCCTCCCTCACCCCCACTCCCCCCCCTCCCCTCCCTCACCCCCCCCTCCCTCACTCCCCCCACCCCTCCCTCACCCCTCCTCCCCTCCCCCCCCCACTCCTCACCCTCACCCCCCTCCCTCAACCCCGCCCTCCCCCCTACCCCTCCTCCCTCTCCCCCCCTCCCCCTCCCTCACCCACTCCCTTCCCCTCACCCCCCCTCCCTCACCCCCCTCCGCTTCCCTCACCCCCCCTCCCCCTCCCTCACCCCCCTCCCCCCACTCCCTTCTCCCCACCCTCACCCCACTCCCCTCCCTCACCCCCCCCTCCCCCTTCCTCACCCCCCCCTCCCCCTTCCTCACCCCCCCTCCCTCACCCCCCCTACCCCTCCCTCACCCCACTCCCCTCCCTCACACCCCCCTCCCCCCTACCCCTCCCTCACCCCACTCCCCTCCCTCACACCCCCCTCCCCCTCCCTCACCCCACTCCCCTCCCTCACCCCCCCTCCCCCCTACCCCTCCCTCACCCCACTCCCCTCCCTCACCCCCCTCCCCCTCCCTCACCCCCCCTCCCCCTACCCCTCCCTCACCCCACTCCCCTCCCTCACCCCCCCTCCCCCTCCCTCACCCCCCCTCCCCCCTACCCCTCCCTCACCCCACTCCCCTCCCTCACCCCCCCTCACCCCACCCCTCCCTCACCCCACTCCCCTCCCTCACCCCCCCTCCCCCCTACCCCTCCCTCACCCCACTCCCCTCCCTCACCCCCCCTCCCCCCTACCCCTCCCCTCACCCCACTCCCCTCCCTCACCCCCTCCCTCACCCCACTCCCCTCCCTCACCCCCCCTCCCCCTACCCCTCCCTCACCCCCCCTCCCCCTCCCTCACCCCCCTCCCCTCCCTTACCCCCCCCTCCCCCCACTCCCCTCCCTCACCCCCCCTCCCCCCTCCCTCACCCCACTCCCCTCCCTCACCCCACTCCCCCCTACCCCTCCCTCACCCCCCCTCCCCCTACCCCTCCTCACCCCCCCTCCCCCTACCCCTCCCTCACCCCCCCTCCCCCTACCCCTCCCTCACCCCACTCCCCCCTACCGCTCCCTCACCCCACTGCCCCTCCCTCACCCCACCTCCCCCCTACCCCTCCCTCACCCCACTCCCCCCTCCCCTCCCTCACCCCACTCCCCTCCCTCACCCCCCTCCCCTCCCTCACCCCTACCCCCCTCCCTCACCCCTACCCCCCTCCCTCACCCCACTCCCCTCCCTCACCCCACTCCCCTCCCTCACCCCCCCTCCCCCCTACCCCTCCTCACCCCCCTCCCCTCCCTCACCCCCCTACCCCTCCCTCACCCCCCTACCCCTCCCTCACCCCCCTACCCCTCCCTCACCCCCCTACCCCTCCCTCACCCCCCTCCTCTCCCTCACCCCCCTCCTCCCACTCCCATCCCTCACCCCCCCCACTCCCATCCCGCACCCCCCCCCTCACCCTCACCCCCCCTCACCCTACCCTCACCCCCCATCACCCTCACCCCCACCCCCCCCTCACCCTCCCCTCACCCTCACCCCCCCACACCCTCACCCCCCCCTCACCCTCCCCCTCACCCCCCCCTCACCCTCCCCCTCACCCCCCCCTCACCCTCACCCCCACTCCCCTCCCTTACCCCCCTCCCCCCACTCCCCTCCCTCACCCCTCCCTCACCCCCCCTCCCCCTCCCTCACCCCACTCCCCCCTACCCCTCCCTCACCCCACTCCCCTCCCTCACCCACTCCCCCCTACCGCTCCCTCACCCCACTGCCCTCCCTCACCCCACCTCCCCCCTACCCCTCCCTCACCCAACTCCCCCCTACCCCTCCCTCACCCCACTCCCCTCCCTCACCCCCCTCCCCCCACTCCCCCCTACCCCCCCTCCCTCACCCCACTCCCCTCCCTCACCCCCCCTCCCCCCTACCCCTCCCTCACCCCCCTCCCCTCCCTCACCCCCCTCCTCCCCTCACCCCCCTCCTCCCACTCCCATCCCTCACCCCCCCCACTCCCACTCCCATCCCTCACCCCCCCCCACTCCCATCCCTCACCCCCCCCACTCCCATCCCTCACCCCCCCCCCTCACCCTCACCTCACCCCCCCTCACCCTCACCCCACCCCCCCTCACCCTCACCCCACCCCCCCTCACCCTCACCCCCCCTCACCCTACCCTCACCCCCCATCACCCTCACCCCCACCCCCCCCTCACCCTCACCCCCCCCTCACCCTCCCCTCACCTCACCCCCCCTCACCCTCACCCCCCTCACCCTCCCCTCACCCTCACCCCCCCTCACCCTCACCCCCCCCTCACCCTCCTCACCCTCACCCCCCCTCACCCTCCTCACCCTCACCCCCCCTCACCCTCACCCCCCCTCACCCTCCTCACCCTCACCCCCCCTCACCCTCACCCCCCTCACCCTCACCCCCCCCTCACCCTCACACCCTCCCCTCACCCTCACACCCTCCCCTCACCCTCACCCCCCCTCACCCTCACCCCCCCTCACCCTCCCCGCACCCTCACCCCCCCTCACCCTCCCCTCACCCTCACCCCCCCCTCAACCCCACCCCCCCTCACCCTCACCCCCCCTCACCCTCCCCTCACCCTCACCCTCCCCTCACCCTCACCCCCCCCTCAACCCCACCCCCCCTCACCCTCACCCCCCCTCACCCTCACCCCCCCCCCCCCCCCCCCCTCACCCCTCCCCCTCCCCCCCCCACCCCCCCCCCCCCCCCCACCCCCCCCCCCCCCACCCACCCCCACCACCCCCTCCACCCCCCCCCCCCTCCCCTCCCCTCCCACCCCCCCCCCCCCCCTCACCCCCCCTCACCCTCACTCACCCTCACCCCCACTCACCCTCACCCCCCCCTCAACCCCACCCCCCCTCACCCTCAACCCCACCCCCCCTCACCCTCACCCTCACCTCACCCTCACCCCCACCCCCCCCTCACCTCACCCTCACCCCCCCTCACCCTCACCCCCCCTCACCCTCACCCCCCTCACCCTCACCTCACCCTCACCCCCACCCCCCCCTCACCCCCCCTCACCCTCACCCCCCCCTCACCCTCACCCCCCTCACCCTCACCCCCCCTCACCCTCCCCTCACCCTCACCCCCCTCACCCTCCCCACCCCCCCTCACCCTCCCCACCCCCCCTCACCCTCACCCCCCCTCACCCTCACCCTCACCCTCACCCCCCCTCACCCTCACCCTCCCCCTCACCCTCACCCTCACCCTCACCCTCACCCTCCCCTCACCCTCACCCCCACCCCCCCTCAACCCCACCCCCCACCCTCACCCTCACCCCCCACCCTCACCCTCACCCCCCCTCACCCTCACCCCCCCCTCACCCCCCCCTCACCCTCCCCTCACCCCCCCTCACCCTCACCCCCCCTCACCCCCCCCTCACCCCCCCCTCACCCTCACCCCCCCCTCACCCTCACCCCCCCCTCACCCTCACCCCCCCCTCACCCTCACCCCCCCCTCACCCTCACCCCCCCCCCTCACCCTCACCCCCCCCCTCACCCTCACCCCCCCCCCTCACCCTCACCCCCCCCTCACCCTCACCCCCCCCCTCACCCTCACCCCCCCTCACCCTCACCCTCAACCCCACCGCCCTCACCCTCACCCTCACCCCCCCCTCACCCTCACCCTCACCCTCAACCCCACCGCCCTCACCCTCACCCTCACCCCCCCTCAACCCCCCCTCACCCTCACCCCCCCTCAACCCCCCCTCACCCTCACCCCCCCCCTCAACCCCACCCCCCCCTCAACCCCACCCCCCCCTCACTCACCCTCTCCCCTCCCTCTTTTACCTCACTCACTCAATGCCGGGAGGCTGCAGTCCCTCCGCCCAATCACATCCACCTCACCGCTCACCCCTTAGGCCGGGGGTCAGCCAATCACGGAGCGGCAATGCGGCCAATCGCCGTGCGCGGTGGGGCCGGACCACCTCAGCGATTGGCCACCATCCGCCCCCTGCCCCGCCCATCACCTGCTGCCTCCAACCAATGACAGAGTGGGGATGTAGACGAAGGGGCGTGGCCGCACCGTTCGCCGTTTGGCGATTGGTGATTAGGATGTGTCCAATCGAAGCTGGCCCTTGCCACGTGGTGTATGGCTCCCGACCAATCGGTGAGGGGGCATCCGGGGAACGGGTGGCGGTGCCCGCTGGGAGTTGTAGTCTGACGGAGATGACGCCGCCACGTTAGTCGCCGCCGCGCGTGCGTAGAGACCATTCTCTCCCCCTCCCCCCTACACTCCGCCCAACAATAACAACATCGACCTGCGGCAGCGGGTGAGGAGGTGAGGAAGCGCATGCGCCGTAGCGCCCGTTTGCCCCTTTGCCCCATCGCCTATCACTCCCCACGTGACCCACCGGTTTTCCCGCGCGCGGGAAAGGAGGGTGCCGCGTGCCGGGCGCGGCCGTTAACAGCAACACCCATAACTTGCATTTGTATGGCGCCTAGTGCATTTTGTCTCGCCTTTTAAAACAAATTAACCCCAGTTTCGACGGGAGGGTAGCCAGCCCTTATGGGGGTGGTGTAACGGGTGTGGGTTGAGGTATTTTTTTTAAATTTCGGAAAACTTGCATTCCTGTTGCGCCCAACAACAAGTTGCATTTCTTTACCGCCTGTTTCTTTTTAAAATCCCCTTTTCAATTAACCTCAAGTTTGACAATGGTATTTTGCGGGGTCTGTGATCCGCGAGGGTTGAGTGGGGTCTCTTTTGAGACGTTCCCCCTCCCCCCCCCCACCCACACACATACAACAACAACCTGTATTTCATTAACGCCTAGTGCTTTCGTAATTCCTTTTGAATTAATCTCAGGTTGACGGGCGTAGCCAGCATTTGGTGGGGTCACCGCCAGCTGACAAGAGGGAGTTTTGTATTTGAGGAGGTTACCCCCCACAATGACAACAACAACTTGCACTTCTGTAGCACCCTTCCTCTCCTTTCCGATTAATCCCAGGCAGGTGGGAATAGCGAGAACCGAAGAAGGGTCACTCAACCCAAAACGTTAACTCTGCTTTCTGTCTCCTCAGACACTGCACGACTCGCTGAGTTTTACCAGCAAATGTTCGTTTTTTTTTCAGATTTGCGGCAGCTAAAGTACTTTTGTTTTTTTGAAGCTGCAGGCAAGATGGTTGTCCAGTCCAGAACCAAGTAACATGACGTTAAAAATAAGGAGTGTTGTTCAGAGGACTGAGATGAGGCAATTTTAATTCAAGAGCAGTGAATCTTTAGAATTTTCTAAAGCCGAGAGCTGTGAATGCTCAGTCTTTTGAGAATATTTAACATAGAGGGTAATGCCGTTGAATGTCAAGGGGGCGATGGTTAGATTCTCTGTCAATGGTAACCCCCAGAATGTTGACAGTTGGGGGGATTCAGTGATGGCAACGCCAATGAATGTCAAGGGGTAATGGTTAGATTCTCTGTCAAGGGGGTGATGGTTAGATTCTGTCTCAATGGTAACCCCCAGATTGTTGACGATGGGGGGATGCGGTGAGGGCAATGCCCATGAATGTCAAGGGGGGTAATGGTTGGATTCTGTCTCAATGGTGACCCCCAGAATGTTGACAATGGGGGGAATTTGGTGAGGGCAATGCCCATGAATGTCAAGGGGGGTATTGATTAGAATCTCTCTTGTTGGAGATGGTAACCCCCAGGATGTTGACAGTGGGGGGGATTCAGTGATGGCAAAACTATTGAATGTCAAGGGGTGATGGTTAGATTTGATAAAGTGTGGCACTGGAAAAAGCACAGCAGGTCAGGCAGCATCTGAGGACCAAGAGAGTCGATGTTTCAGGCTTAACCCTTCATCAGGACTGATAAGAGGGTAACGCCATTGAATGTCACGGGGTGATGGTTACATGCTCTCTTGTTGGAGATGGTAACCCCTAGTATGTTGATAACGGGAGCATTCAGTGGTGGAAACACCATTGAATGTCAAGGGGGACGATGGTTAGATTCTCTGTCAATGATAACCCCCAGAATGTTGGTAGTTGGGGGGGGGGTGGAAATTCAGTGATGGAAACGCCATTGAATGTCAAGGGGGCGATGGTTAGATTCTCTGTCAATGATAACCCCCAGGATGTTGGTAGTTGGGGGGGGGGGTGGAAATTCAGTGATGGAAACACCATTGAATGTCAAGGGGGCGATGGTTAGATTCTCTGTCAATGATAACCCCCAGGATGTTGGTAGTTGGAGGGGGGGTGGAAATTCAGTGATGGAAACGCCATTGAATGTCAAGGGGGCGATGGTTAGATTCTCTGTCAATGATAACCCCCAGGATGTTGGTAGTTGGGGGGGGGGTGGAAATTCAGTGATGGAAACGCCATTGAATGTCAAGGGGGGCGATGGTTAGATTCTCTGTCAATGATAACCCCCAGGATGTTGATAGTGGGCGATTCAGTGATGGGAACACCATCGAAGGTCAAGGGGTTGTCAGTTAGGTTGTTTCGTGTTGGAGATGGTAACTGCCCCAGAGCTGCTGGAGTTTAGAAGGCAACAAGGTGAATTATTTGAACCAATCCTGAGGAATCTCGACACCATTTTTGAGGGGAAGATGTTCCCTCTCATGGGAGAATCTAGAACTAAGGACTGTTGTTCACAAACGTGAGGTCAATCTTGGAACACAGAGACACATACTACATGTTGGGATATACACACACACGTGACAGAAGTCCCTTAAACATTCAAACCTTTATTAAAACATTCATAGATAAGTTAAGCAAATGTTCAGAGTGCCAACGGTTGCATTGCGTACGCCATTCACGAAATTGAACTGAGATTGTTTATCCACTGGATCTGGACTATGAAGCATCTCAAACCAGGAATGTGGAGTTTTTATTTTCCCAACCCCATCCACATCCCGAGACAGATCTAACCCAGAGATCGTTTGCTCACTTGCGCGCATCTGTAGCGTTTCACACAGTCCAGTATCGTAGGTTCCTCTTGTGTGTGAGTGTGGACATTAACTTTTAATTTTCGTTCTTTTTTTTCAAATCTACAGTCAGTCGTAGAAAAGAGGAGTAATCTGGAAAAGGTTTGGCAGCACCAAGCAGGAGGGTTGAGCTCCCCTGAAGAGTGTAATCCTTCGCCCCACCCTCTGGGAATTTGAAATAGTTGGTTTGAGCAGCTCGGCGATGCCTACTGTGTTCTGCACTGAACCATGCAAACACCTGTCCAAAATCATGGAGCCCCAGGAACAGGCAAAATAATTTGTCCCCCAGACTCTCTGCTTAAAGAAGTGAGCCCTTACCAATGGTCCAAAGGATGAATGTCTGGGTCCTGTCTTTTCAACTGGTCCCTCTTTGAGTGGACGGAATAACAAGAGAAGAACATAAACCAGGAGGATTTTGAGGTAAGGATCGGTTCGATGTGCTAAGTGACCCTGGTCTGGCCGACTTGTGACTCCTGCAGCAACGTGGTTAACTCGTAACTGCCCACTGGGCAATCAGGCAAGGGCACTAAATGGAGATGCCCTCGTCCCATGATTGAATAACATCAGAACAAAAAAAAAACAGGCCGTAGACAGATAGGATTTGAGGTTAAAAACAATGACTGCAGATGCTGGAAACCAGAATCTGGATTAGTGGTGCTGGAAGAGCACAGCGGTTCAGGCAGCATCCAAGCTACTAATCCAGATAGGATTTGGCCAATCTCAAAGACTGCAGTTTGAGGAATCAGTGTCGCTCATCTTCCTCTGATACCACCGTGAGATGTGCTTGCTGCCCCTTGAGAAGGTGGTGAGGTGCCCGCTTTGGTCAGGGTGGCAATGGGGCACCCCTCTGTTAATGTGGAGATTTGGGCCTAGAGGACAGTGTGAGGCCTGGAGGCGAACTTGCAGGGGGGCAGTGTTCCCACGTCTGTGCTGCCCTTGTCCTTCTGACTGGAAGTGGGTTGTGGTGCCATCTGAGGAACCTTGGCGGGTTGCTGCAGTGCGTCTTGTAGGTGGTACACGCTGCTGCGACCGAGCGTCGATGGTGGAGGGTGTGGATTCTTGTGGCTGTGCCTGTCAGTTTGTCCTGGATGGTTTCGAGCTGTTGTTGGGGGTTGTGAGATTAAGAGCTCCCACTCCCTAGCAACTGAGCAGGTCGGCGAGTTATCAATGCTGGAATCATTTGCAGTGAGGAACAACGCTGTCTCACTTGGGAGTGGCTTTCCATTCTCCCATCTACACTTCCAGGCGGACATTGGTGCTGAAAATGTGTTGCTGGAAAAGCACAGCAGGTCAGGCAGCATCCAAGGAGCAGGAGAATCGATATTTCGGGCATAAGCCCTTCTTCATTAAACTAATGCCTTCTGCCTGTCCTTGATTCCTGAAGAAGGGCTTACGCCCGGAACGTCGATTCTCCTGCTCCTTGGATGCTGCCTGACCTGCTGCGCTTTTCCAGAAACACATTTTCAGCTCTGATCCCCATCAAACACTCCCAGGACAGGGACAGCACAGGGTTAGATACAGAGTAAAGCTGCCTCTACACTGTCCCCCCATCAAACACTCCCAGGGACAGGGACAGTACGGGGTTAGATACAGAGTAAAGCTCCCTCTACACTGTCCCCCCATCAAACACTCCCAGGACAGGGACAGCACAGGGTTAGATACAGAGTAAAGCTGCCTCTACACTGTCCCCCCATCAAACACTCCCAGGGACAGGGACAGTACGGGGTTAGATACAGAGTAAAGCTCCCTCTACACTGTCCCCCCATCAAACACTCCCAAGGACAGGGACAGCACAGGGTTAGACTCTCCCCCATCAAACTCACCCAGGACAGGAACAGCACGGGGTTAGATACAGAGTAAAGCTGCCTCTACACTGTCCCCCCATCAAACACCCCCAGGGACAGGGACAGCACGGGGTTAGATACAGAGTAAAGCTGCCTCTACACTGTCCCCCCATCAAACACTCCCAGGGACAGGGACAGTACGGGGTTAGATACAGAGTAAAGCTCCCTCTACACTGTCCCCCCATCAAACACTCCCAGGGACAGGGACAGCACGGGGTTAGACTCTCCCCCATCAAACTCACCCAGGACAGGAACAGCATGGGGTTAGATACAGAGTAAAGCTCCCTCCACACTGTCACCCCCATCAAACACTCTCAGGACAGGGACAGCATGGGGTTAGATACAGAGTAAAGCTCCCTCTACACTGTCCCCCATCAAACACTCTCAGGACAGTGGATTAGATACAGTGTAAAGCTCTTAGTGTTCAAATGACGGTCACCCAATTCCCAGTCCTGTGTGATACACTCACTACTGTAACCTATTCCCTGTACAGATCTGTCCCCAGGTGCTGTCTCCCAGCCCGCAGCATCTGAGTCACCATGGCAGGTTATGGCCAGGGTCTGGTTAAAAGGCAGTTTCATCGATGTGGAAACATCCTGAGAGTATGCATTGGAAACATTCCCCTCTCCCCGACGCAAAGACCTCTCGGAAAGCTACGAGTCAACATCGGAACGACCAACAGAAATCCTGGGACCACAGAGACTGAAACCAGAGGCGACTCCCCTGTCATTTTTTTCCCCCTTTGTTAAGTCGAGGGCTGAGGGTGCCTTGCTCCCAGTAGGAACGAGAGGGTGGAGGTCAGGTGAGAGAGGCAGGATGCAGCTAGGGTTGGAGGCTATGCGGTGGGCGATGGAGGGTGGGGGGGGAGGATTCCAGCCCTTGAATATGTGGCCTTTGCTAAGGTTGGCTGCTCCCCTCCCAGCACACTCGAGGGCTGACACTCGGAATGAGATTGACGGACGGTATTCCATGCACGTCCCCTCTCCAACCCCCTCCCCGTCCTCTCAGACCAGGGAGAGTGCCGCAAGCAGACCGATTATGATAGCAGTGCCTGTCTGGTCTGGGTGTGTACTGCCGCTGAACCTGACATTATAGACAGCCAGCACCTCCTCCAACCCATCCTCACTAGCGATGCACCTGAACTCCCCACTGCTCACTGGGAGATGACGGTTGAAGATCAGCGGGCAGGAGTCATCTTGGATGGTGCAGGAAAACCGATCCTTCTGGTTATAGCTCCACGTGTACACTGCGTGGTAGGACTTGACTGGGCAGGGCAGGTACAAATAGGCAGGTGAGTGCACAGTCAACATTTTGGGCTCTTTGTCGAAAGACATCAAACCTGGAGGCGAACAAGCAGAGAGATTCATCGGAATGTTTGCTAACACACTGGGATTCTGACCTCAATCCCACCCATCCCACATTGCCCGGACGTTGCGGGGGCTAGCCAGATTCCACCTCTCGCAGGAGAGAGCACCAGCCACAGTTTGCAAATGTTGGTTGCCATCCAGGCAGGGGGTGGAGTATTCCACGACAATCCAGGCTTGTGGATGGTGGGACAGGCTTCGGGGCGTCAGGAGGGCAGTTACTCACAGCAGGATTGCAAGACCCTCACAGAACGGGCACAGCATGGGGGTTGGATACAGCGTAAAGCTCTGTCTACACTGTTCCACATCAAACACTCCCAGGGACAGGGACAGCACGGGGTTAGGGACAGAGTAAAGCTCCCTCTACACTGTCTCCCCATCAAACACTCCCATTGTTGATTGTTGGGAAAATCCCATCTGGGAGAAGCAAGCTGCCATCCTTACCCGGACCTGACTACACGTGACTCCAGACCCCCAGCTCTGCAGTTGGTTCTTACCCGCCCTCTGGGCAATTAGGGATGGCCAGTAAATGCTGCCCTGGCCAGCGACACCCTCATCTCGTCAAACAACACCGTGTGAGGGATACAAGGCCCACAGGGCTGGACGGTGCATTGTGAAGAGACGTGAGAATGTGACCGCGATAGCTTTCACAGTTGAATAGTCCGTGGCAACTTGGTGGTGATATGAAAACTGGCCAGGAGATGACCATCGCAGCTGGAGTGGACACTTTAACGTGCAGAAGGTGGTTAGATGGGGTCGCGACGGAGAGCTATTTGCCCCGAGGTTAAACTTGAGCTGTCTAGGTCAGTAAATGAGATGGGGGGGGGGGGTTACCTGCTTCACCATCGCAGATCGAGATGTTCAGCTGTTTAATACTCTGGAGGATCTCACTGCAGTGTTAATAAATAAAACAGTATTAAATAGAGCTTGTGACCTGGTTAGATCTGAATACGATACGTCTCAATCAAATTCAGGTCGCGAAATGTTCCCTGGATCAGAATGTGTGGAACTTGCTGCTCAGTTCCATTTTCTGTGAGAGGGCAAGGGCTGTGTTCAAAAAACAGAGAGACAGAAAACCCTCTCATACCAGGTAGAGCTCCCTCTACACTGGCCCCCCCATCACACACTCCCAGGACAGGACAGCACGGGGTTAGATACAGAGTAAAGCTCCCTCCACACTGTCCCCCCATCACACACTCCCAGGACAGAGACAGCACGGGGTTAGATACAGAGTAAAGCTCCCTCACTGTCCCCCCATCACGCACTCCCAGGGACAGCACGGGGTTAGATACAGAGTAAAGCTCTCTCTACACTGTCCCCCCATCACACACTCCCAGGACAGAGACAGCACGGGGTTAGATACAGAGTAAAGCTCCCTCTACACTGTCCCCCCCATCACACACTCCCAGGACAGGGACAGCACAGGGTTAGATACAGAGTAAAGCTCCCTCTACACTGTCCCCCATCAAACACTCCCAGGACAGGGACAGCACGGGGTTAGATACAGAGTAAAGCTCCCTCTACACTGTCCCCCCCATCACACACTCCCAGGGACAGGGACAGCATGGGGTTAGATACAGACTAAAGCTCCCTCCACACTGTCCCCCCATCAAACACTCCCAGGACAGGCACAGCACAGGACAAGATGTCGAGTAAAGCTCCCTTTACATCGTCCACCATTAAACACTCCCAGAATAGGGATAGCACAGGACTAGATAGAGAGTAAAGCTCCCTCTCCACCTTCCATCGTGAAATAGTCCCAAGACAGAGGTAAGAGTCACGTCTGAACATTTCACATTCACAGACGGATTGTTCGGTGTCCATCGTCTGGAGCAGAAATGCAGTTCCTGCTCCTGTTAGACTGCGACTGTCTGAATCTGTTCGAAGATCATTAACGTTGGTGTTCCGTGCCAGATTTAGGAAGATGCTCAGTGTTTGTGTGATTGCAGAGACACAGTGGGCACAGGATTGTAATGAACGAGAGACGGAATGGGAATGGTTAAATGAGCTTGGTCAGACACGTTGCAAGAATAAGGCCAGTATGCAGAGATGTACACTCACAATAAGCAAGTTTTGAGAAGATGTGTAGCTCGGGTTGAGGTTCTGGATGTAGGTTTGCGCGCTGAGCTAGAAGGTTCGTTTTCAGATGTTTTGCCACCATACTAGGTAACATCTTCAGTGAGCCTCCAGATGAAGCACTGGTGGTATAGCCCACTTTCTAATTATGTGTTTGGGTTTCCTTGGGTTGGTGATTTCCTGTGGTGATGTCATTTCCTGTGGTGATGTCATTTCCTGTTCTGTTTCTTGGGGGGGGGGGTGGTAAATGGGTTCCAGGTCAATGTGTTTGTTGACAGATCTACAGATTGACTTGGATCCCATTTACTACGCCCTGAGAAAAAGAACAGGAAATGACATCAGCAGAGGAAATGGCATCACCAACCCAAGGAAACCCAAACACATAAAGAGAAAGCGGGCCATGCCATCAGTGCTTCATTCGGAGGCTAATTGTTACCCAGTGTGGTGATGAAACGTCTGAAAATGAACCTTCCAGCTCAACGTGCAAACCTACATCCGCGCTCACAAAAAGTTGGTGTGCAGGTTCAGCAGGTAATTGGGGTGGCAAATGGAATCTTGTCCTTCATCGCGAGAGGGATGGAGTGTAAACACAGGGAGGTTACGCTGCAGCTGTACAGGGAGCTGGGGGGGGCACACCTGGGAGTAACTGTGTACAGTTTCGGTCTCCCCTCCTTGAGAAAGGATGTACTGGGACCTGGAGGGGGGTGGTGCACGGTTGTGGGGGGGGGGGGGTTCACTCTGTAGTGGACAGGGTTACCTTGGGAGGAGAGACTGGGGAGACTGGGACTACACTCATTCGAGGGAGGGGGTCTTATAAAATGATGAAGGGCCTGGATAAGATGGAAGCAGGGAGGTTGTTCCTGCTGGAGGGTGAAACTAGAACGGGGTGGGGTGGGGGGTAGCAGATTTCGGACTGAGCTGAGGGGAAAGCTCTCCACCCAGAGGGGTTGGGAATCTGTGGGACCCCCCCCCCGCCCAGTTGATGCTACCTTACTGAATGTTTGTAAAGCAAAAGTAGATCGGCAAACTTTATGGTGAGGGGTGAGTAAGTGGGTGAAACAGTCAGCCATGATCTGGAGCAAGCCTTTGATGGCCCAGATGGCCTGCCCCTTATTCTATTTCTTACCCTCTTACCTACCTCTCAGTATCATTCTCCGCTCCAGCGACAGACACGCACGTCTTGCTGACCTGGTGCCACCCACAGTAGGGGTCTCTGGCAGCGACACACTGCCAGCAGGCGCGACCGTACACCTCGCAGTTCGCCAGCGGCAGCCGGACGGTCTCCAAGGGAGTCCCGACAAAGAGGTGCCCCTGGGCGGGGAAAGAGTGAGAGAGGGTTAGCCCTCTGTGCCCCAGTTTGCCAAACGTCCTGGCATCCGCGGAACTGGCAAACGGAACACAGACAGCAAAGGCAATAGCAGGAGTTATCCACACCTTCGAGCCAATCCAGCGCAGGTTTCCCTGCTCCACTCTATTCCCCCAGTGATCCCCGGTGTTTTGCCTAGTATCTGTTTCCCCACCCCCGCCCGTCCTTTCTACTCCAGACCCTCCCTTCTTGAGACACAGTGACAGGGAGGCTCCCGTTCCGCACCGATCCTCAGTGCGGCGTGCTATTTTAGACTGAGGTCAGCAATGGCTTTGTGAATAGGAAGGGATGGGCCAAGTGCTGGCACATGGGACTAGATGAATTCAGGATGTCTGGTCAGCATGGATGGGTTGGCCCAAAAGGACCTGTTTCTGTGCTGTACATCTCTATGACTCTAAATGGGACTAGATTAATGTCGGATATCTGGTCATCACGGACATGTTGGACTGAAGGGTCTATTTCCATGCTGTATTGCTCCTTGACACTAAATGGGACTAGATTAACCTAAGATATCTGGGACAGCATGGAGGATTTGGGCCGAAGGGTCTGTTTCTGTACCCTATAGCTGTTTGACACTAAATGGGACTGGATTAAAGTAGGATATCTGGGTCAGCATGGAGGACTTGGGCCGAAGGGTCTGTTTCTGTACCCTATAGCTCTATGACACTAAATGGGACTGGATTAAAGTAGGATATCTGGGTCAGCATGGAGGAGTTGGGCCGAAGGGTTTGTTCACCTCTATGACCTCCCGAAGTCAATCCCGAAACCGATGGGGGTTGCACTCTGCACCGATGACCCTCCCCTCTTGCCATCCAGCAACTTTCCGTCGTCCACCTCCATTATTGCACTCGGCCTGTGGCCTCACGAGACTTCAGCCTGACATCGCAGGCTGAGTTTACAGAGCGCTTTCAGTGCGGCCAAAACCCCCCTCATCCCCACTTCCAAGCGGGACGAAACCCGGGACTGCGGCCTGCGCAACTGACCGAGCTGCGAGGGACGTTGATCAGACTCCTACCGTGCTGGGGTCCAGCGTCATGGCCGAGACAGGGGCCTCAGTCTGAAAGGGGCTGAGCTCCGAGATGATGAAGGCCTCCCCGTCGTTATGCAAAACCTTATGGATCTTCCCGTTCCCTTGAAGAGGAGAAATATGGAGCGTTTACCATTTGAGGGAACCGAGAGTCGAATGAAACGATTGTCAGTTGTTGGAAAAACCTCCTTCACCTCCTTTAGGGAAGGAAACTGCCCTCCTTAGCTGGAGTGGCCTCCACATGACTCTCGGCCTACACAGCAACACTGTTCACTCTTAACTGCCCTCTGGGCAATTGGGGATGGGCAATCAACTGGTCTGAATGAAATGACAAAACACAGTGACACCAACACAACAAGTACCTGTGCCAACGAACAAGACGGGGTAGTAGTCATGATTGGCCCCCTTGACTTGGTCTGCTGTGATCTTGGTGTAGCTGGTGTGCTTGACCACGTAGAGGGGCCGGTCCTTCACGGGGAGGATGGAGACCTCGAGCTCTGGGTAGTTCCTTATTGCTGTCAGGACGTTTCTCGGTACGTTGCTGATGCCGCACTGCAGCGACAGAAAGAGCACGGTGGAACTGAAGCGTACGCTCCGAGACAAGCTGACCAACGCGCGGAATGGGCTGCAGAAAGGAGAATGCTGTGGAAGATGTCCTTCCTGCATGCATCAGGACATCCACAAGAATGCCACATTTCGCAGGGAGAGAAGCGGTGGCAGGAAGGTGCTGATTGGTTGGCTACTTTGGACTGTGATTGATCAGGGGGTTGCCGGAGAACAACTGTTGCCCCTTACTATTGGTTCAAGAAATAGCGTGATAACCCGAACGTGTTCCATTTGCCCTCAAAGTGTTAATGCATCTACCCTCCAGCAAGCCCAGGAATGTCATTTTGCCAACCCAACCCACACCTTTTTACTCATGTCTCAGATATTGTTGTTTCCTTTCAAATGTGGTATTCTTGCAATGGTCCTGATGTCTGCAAAGTGAGAGGACTCTCCACAACAGTTGGCCAGTTTCCATCTGTATTCAAATCTAGTAAACTGTCGAATGATCAATTCATCCCACTCAGGATTGGGGAGGACCAGAAATATGGTGCCTCGATTAGATTCCGGTCTGTAACTCCCTCCCGGGTACAGGTTATTCTGTATATAAACCCCTCGATTAGATTCCGGTCTGTAACTCCCTCCGGGGTACAGGTTATTCTGTATATAAACCCCTCGATTAGATTCCGGTCTGTAACTCCCTCCGGGGTATCTGTTATTCTGTATATAACCCCCTCGATTAGATTCCGGTCTGTAACTCCCTCCCGGGTACAGGTTATTCTGTATATAAACCCCTCGATTAGATTCCGGTCTGTAACTCCCTCCCGGGTACAGGTTATTCTGTATATAACCCCCTCGATTAGATTCCGGTCTGTAACTCCCTCCCGGGTACAGGTTATTCTGTATATAAACCCCTCGATTAGATTCCGGTCTGTAACTCCCTCCCGGGTACAGGTTATTCTGTATATAAACCCCTCAATTAGATTCCGGTCTGTAACTCCCTCCGGGGTACAGGTTATTCTGTATATAAACCCCTCGATTAGATTCCGGTCTGTAACTCCCTCCCGGGGTATCTGTTATTCTGTATATAACCCCCTCGATTAGATTCCGGTCTGTAACTCCCTCCCGGGTACAGGTTATTCTGTATATAAACCTCTCGATTAGATTCCGGTCTGTAACTCCCTCCCGGGTACAGGTTATTCTGTATATAAACCCTCGATTAGATTCCGGTCTGTAACTCCCTCCCGGGTACAGGTTATTCTGTATATAAACCCCTCGATTAGATTCCGGTCTGTCACTCCCTCCCGGGTACAGGTTATTCTGTATATAAACCCCTCGATTAGATTCCGGTCTGTAACTCCCTCCCGGGTACAGGTTATTCTGTATATAAACCCCTCGATTAGATTCCGGTCTGTAACTCCCTCCCGGGTACAGGTTATTCTGTATATAAACCCCTCGATTAGATTCCGGTCTGTAACTCCCTCCCGGGTACAGGTTATTCTGTATATAAACCCCTCGATTAGATTTCGGTCTGTAACTCCCTCCCGGATACAGGTTATTCTGTATATAAACCCCTCGATTAGATTCCGGTCTGTAACTCCCTCCCGGGTACAGGTTATTCTGTATATAAACCCCTCGATTAGATTCCGGTCTGTAACTCCCTCCCGGGTACAGGTTATTCTGTATATAAACCCCTCGATTAGATTCCGGTCTGTAACTCCCTCCGGGGTACAGGTTATTCTGTATATAAACCCCTCGATTAGATTCCGGTCTGTAACTCCCTCCCGGGTACAGGTTATTCTGTATATAAACCCCTCGATTAGATTTCGGTCTGTAACTCCCTCCCGGATACAGGTTATTCTGTATATAAACCCCTCGATTAGATTCCGGTCTGTAACTCCCTCCCGGGTACAGGTTATTCTGTATATAAACCCCTCGATTAGATTCCGGTCTGTAACTCCCTCCCGGGTACAGGTTATTCTGTATATAAACCCCTCGATTAGATTCCGGTCTGTAACTCCCTCCCGGGGTATCTGTTATTCTGTATATAAACCCCTCGATTAGATTCCGGTCTGTATCTCCCTCCCGGGTACAGGTTATTCTGTATATAAACCCCTCGATTAGATTCCGGTCTGTAACTCCCTCCCGGGTACAGGTTATTCTGTATATAAACCCCTCGATTAGATTCCGGTCTGTAACTCCCTCCCGGGTACAGGTTATTCTGTATATAAACCCCTCGATTAGATTCCGGTCTGTAACTCCCTCCCGGGTACAGGTTATTCTGTATATAAACCCCTCGATTAGATTCCGGTCTGTAACTCCCTCCCGGGTACAGGTTATTCTGTATATAAACCCCTCGATTAGATTCCGGTCTGTAACTCCCTCCCGGGTACAGGTTATTCTGTATATAAACCCCTCGATTAGATTCCGGTCTGTAACTCCCTCCCGGGTACAGGTTATTCTGTATATAAACCCCTCGATTAGATTCTGGTCTGTGCCTCCCTCCCGGTGAGCTGTTATTCTGTATATAAACCACCCCAAACACCTAGATTAGATTCCAGTCTGTAACTCACTCCGGGGTATCTGTAATTCTGTTTATAAACCACCCCAAACCCCTAGATTAGGTTTCAGTTTGTAACTCCCTCCCAGGGCTGTGTTATTATAAACCACCCCGAATGCATCGATTAGATTCCAGTCTGTAACTTCCTCCCAGGGATCTGTTATTCTGTATATAAACCCCACCCCGAACCCCGCGATTGGATTCCAGTCTGTAACTCTCTCCCAGGGATGTGTTATCCTCGGTATATACCACCCCAAACCCCCGATTACATTGCCAGCTCTAGCTTGCTCCTCAGTGTAGGTACCAGCCTGACCCCCGTCACCTCCAGCAAGTTGGCATATGCTGGCGTTGGGCTATTTGACAGCAGTGTGGCCCATTGCAGGTGAGGCCATCCTGAAACCCAGCCTTGTTCAACTGTGCTGCCTTGCTGCCTCCCCAGCCCTCCGTCGATAGCCTCCCCCCTGCCATGGTCTGGCCAAAGGAGAGCCGGGGAATTTCGGTGCCATGTAGCAGCGTACCGTTCCTGGCTTTGGACTCGCGGGCAGGCTGCCGGTGAAACCCTTCAGCTTGGGGTTTTTAAACGCCCAGTCTATGTCCGCCTGAGAGTAGGCACAGATTGCACTGGAGTTCCTACAGGAAAGAGAATATCAGAAGGATCAGTCGCACCATCTCACACATCACCCCACCATGATCGTGATCAGGCCTCGGATTAGTAGCTCAACCAGCGAAGACAGTCCCCCCCCCCCCCCCCCCCCCCCCCCCAGTAAACCTTAACATACAGAAGCAGATTATTTGGAGTACTGTGTCCAGTTTTGGTCCCCACACCTCCGGAAGGACATACTGGCACTGGAACGTGTCCAGCGGAGATTCACACAGATGATCCCTGGAATGACAGGTCTAGCATATGAGGAACGGCTGAGGATCCTGGGATTGTATTCGTTGGAGTTTAGAAGATTAAGGGGAGATCTAACAGAGACGTACAAAATAATACATGGCTTTGAAAAGGTGGATGCTAGAAAATTGTTTCTGTTAGGCGAGGAGACTAGGACCTGTGGACACAGCCTTAGAATTAGAGGGGGTCATTTCAGAACAGAAATGCGGAGACATTTCTTCAGCCAGAGAGTGGTGGGCCTGTGGAATTCATTGCCACGGAGTGCAGTGGAAGCCGGGACACTAAATGTCTTCAAGGCCGAGATTGATAGGTTCTTGTTGTCTAGAGGAATTAAGGGCTACGGGGAGAGTGCTGGCAAGTGGAGCTGAAATGCGCATCAGCCATGATTGAATGGCGGAGTGGACTCGATGGGCCGAATGGCCTTACTTCCACTCCTATGTCTTATGGTCTTAGGTTTTGAGGAGGGAATTCCAGGATCTTGACCCTGGGGGAATCCGTCCTCCCGCTTGCACTCACCACAGGCTGGAAAAGATCCCGTACACCGTACTCCTCTGAGGATCGCCTTCCACGAGGAGGACGGAGGCGTCTTGAATCTTGTTGAAGTACCTCAGCTCGGCTGGGAAGCCGCAGAGCAGTTGAGCCTTCAGGAAGGTCGTCCAGGAGTCTTGAGGGCTCTTCGATGCTCCCTCGTCAACCTGAGGGAGGCGGTGGAGAGCAGCAAAATCAAAGGGTGCAGTGGGGGGGGGGGAGGGGGGGGTGGGGGGGGTTCAATTTAAAACGCAGTCATACCTTTTGGGAAATGTCATAGAGTCACAGTCATAGAGCAGTACAGCATGGAAACAGACCCTTCGGTCCAACTCATCCATGCCGACCACATATTCTAAGTTAATCTAGTCCCATTTGCCAGCACCTGGCCCATATTCCTCTCAACCCTTCCTATTCATGCCTTTTAAATGTTGTAATTGTACCAGCCTCCACCACTTCCTCTGGCAGCTCGTTCCATACGCGTACCACCCTCTGTGTGAAAACATTGCCCCTTAGGTCCCTTTTAAATCCCTCCCCTCTCACCCTAAACCTATGCCCCTCTAGTTCTGGACTCCCCCACCCCAGGGAAAAGACCTTGTCTATTCACCCTGTCCATGCCCCTCGTGATTTTATAAACCTCTATAAGGTCACCCCTCAGCCTCCGATGCTCCAGGGATAACACGTCAAAAGGGTCCAAATCAGGAACGCCATTGACCAATTTTAAGCCTACGCTACCATTTAATAAGACTGTCGTCCAGCGAGATCTCACTCTCCCATTTGCCCTGGATGGGGGCAGCTCCAACAACACTCAAGAAGCTTGACACCATCCAGGACAACGCAACCCACTTGATTGGCACCACATCCACTCCCTCCCTCACTGACGCTCAGTAGCAGCAGTGTGTAACGTCTACTAGATGCCCTGCAGTGACTCACCAAAGATCCTCAGGCAGCACCTTCCAAAACCATGACCACTTTCATCTAAGAGTCCAGGGACAGCAGCTTATATGGGAACACCACCCCTTGCAAGGTCCCCTCTGAGCCACCCACCATCCCGACGTGGAAATAGATCGCCATTCCTTCACTTTCACTGGGTCAGAATCTTGGAATTCCCTCCCGAAGGGCATTGTGGGTTAACCCACAGCAGGTGGGCTGAGCGGTTCAAGAAGGCAGCTCACCCCCCCACCTCCTCAAAGGGGCAGCTAGGGACGGGAAGTCGACGCTGGGCCCAGTCAGCGACGCCCACACCCCACAAACTGAATAAATAACCAACAGCCTTATCTCCAAATGCCTCTCCATTCTTTGCGAGACTAGTCTTTCCGTGATCTCTTCGTGGCTGGAATGAGGGGGGTCAGAGTTTAAGAATTAGGGTCAGACCGTTACGGGAGAAATGTTAGCAAGCATTTCGACACAGAAAGGGTGGGAAAGGTTTGGAACAGTCTTCCACAAACAGCAGCGGACGACGGATCAGTTAATCTCAAATCTTAGAGAGGGAGAAACCCATGTCGAGCAAATGTGTTAAAGGGTAGGGGTCAGAGGTCAGCCAGGGTGTTATAGAACGGGCTGAATGGCCTACTCCTATTTTCTTGAGGGCATCACTGACACAGACAAAATTTATTCCCTGTCCCTAATTGCCCCTCAAACAGATTGTCTGGCTTGGGTCATTTTGGAGGGCAGTTAAGAGCCGACCCTATCGCTGTGTGGGGGTCTGGAGTCATGTGGAGGCCTAGACCAGGTAAGGAAGGCAGATTTCCCCCCCCACCCCCACCCCGATAGAGTTTTTTTACAACACTTAACAGCAGTTTTGTGGTCACCGGGACCAATTCATCGCTTTAAAGGATTGAAATTTGTGAATCCCATTCTCTCCCCGAGCAGAGGGTTTGCAGGGGGTGTATGGCCCCCAACAGGTCAGTTTGAAAGCTCACCCATTTCCCACTCTAGCCTCAGGTGAGGCTGTACTATCAGAGAATTGCTTCAGGCCTATAACACCCCACACCCCCACCCCCACCCGCCCCACTTCTTTACCCCCTCTCCCCCTCCGACTTCACCACTGCTACCGCAATGGGACGGGGCAGGATATTTAGACATCTACTCCCTCATTTGATATGCACCAAATACAGTAATGTGCATGGGTCCTGGTCTGCAGTAACCAAGACTGTAATGGACAGAGGCCTCTGTCTGTATTTTACTGGGACTGTAATGGACAGAGGAGTCATTCTGTATTTTACTGGGACTGTAATGGACAGAGGAGTCTGTCTGTATTTTACTGGGATTGTAATGGACAGAGGAGTCTGTATTTTACTGGGACTGTAATGGACAGAGGGGTCTGTCTGTATTTTACTGGGACTGTAATAGAGCAGTCTGTTTGTATTTTACTGGGAGTGTAATGGACAGAGGCCTCTGTCTGTACTTTACTGGGACTGTAATGGACAGAGGAGTCTGTCTGTATTTTACTGGGACTGTAATGGACAGAGGAGTCTGTCTGTATTTTACTGGGACTGTAATTGACAGAGGAGTCTGTATTTTACTGGGACTGTAATGGACAAAGGGGTCTGCCTGTATTTTACTGGGACTGTAATGGACAGAGGAGTCTGTATTTTACTGGGACTGTAATAGACAAAGGAGTCTGTATTTTACTGGGACTGTAATGGACAGAGGAGTCTGTATTTTACTGGGACTGTAATGGACAGAGCAGTCTGTCTGTGTTTTACTGGGACTGTAATGGACAGAGGAGTCTGTCTTTTACTGGGATTGTAATGGACAGAGGAGTCTATCTGTGTTTTACTGGGACTGTAATGGACAGAGGGGTCTGTATGTATTTTACTGGGATTGTAATGGACAGAGGAGTCTGTCTTTTACTTGGATTGTAATGGACAGATGAGTCTATCTGTATTTTACTGGGACTGTAATGGACAGAGGGGTCTGTCTGTATTTTACTGGGACTGTAATGTACAGAGGAGTCTGTCTGTATTTTACTGGGACTGTAATGGACAGAGGAGTCTGTCTGTATTTTACTGGGACTGTAATTGACAGAGGAGTCTGTATTTTACTGGGACTGTAATGGGCAAAGGGGTCTGTCTGTATTTTACTGGGACTGTAATGGACAAAGGGGTCTGTCTGTATTTTACTGGGACTGTAATGGACAGAGGAGTCTGTATTTTACTGGGACTGTAATGGACAAAGGGGTCTGTCTGTATTTTACTGGGACTGTAATAGACAAAGGAGTCTGTATTTTACTGGGACTGTAATGGACAGAGGAGTCTGTATTTTACTGGGACTGTAATGGACAGAGGAGTCTGTCTGTATTTTACTGGGACTGTAATGGACAGAGGAGTCTGTCTTTTACTGGGATTGTAATGGACAGAGGAGTCTATCTGTGTTTTACTGGGACTGTAATGGACAGAGGGGTCTGTATGTATTTTACTGGGATTGTAATGGACAGAGGAGTCTGTATTTTACTGGGACTGTAATGGACAGAGCAGTCTGTCTGTATTTTACTGGGACTGTAATGGACAGAGGAGTCTGTCTTTTACTTGGATTGTAATGGACAGATGAGTCTATCTGTATTTTACTGGGACTGTAATGGACAGAGGGGTCTGTCTGTATTTTACTGGGACTGTAATGAACAGAGGCCTCTGTCTGCACTTTACTGGGATTGTAATAGACAGAGCAGTCTGTCTGTATTTTACTAGGACTGTAATGGACAGAGGAGTCTGTCTGTATTTTACTGGGATTGTAATGGACAGAGGAGTCTGTCTGTATTTTACTGGGATTGTAATGGACAGAGGAGTCTGTCTGTATTTTACTGGGATTGTAATAGACAGAGCAGTCTGTCTGTATTTTACTAGGACTGTAATGGACAGAGGAGTCTGTCTGTATTTTACTGGGATTGTAATGGACAGAGGAGTCTGTCTGTATTTTACTGGGACTATAATGTACAGAGCAGTCTGTCTGTATTTTACTCGGACTGTAATGGACAGAGCAGTCTGGCTGTATTTTACTAGGACTGTAATGGACAGAGGAGTCTGTATTTTACTGGGATTGTAATGGACAGAGGAGTCTATCTGTATTTTACTAGGACTGAAATGGACAGAGCAGTCTGTATTTTACTGGGATTGTAATGCACAGAGCAGTCTGACTGTATTTTACTAGGACTGTAATACACAGAGCAGTCTGGCTGTATTTTACTGGGACTGTAATGGACAGAGCAATCTGTATTTTACTGGGATTGTAATGAACAGAGCAGTCTGTATTTTACTAGGACTGTAATGTACAGAGCAGTCTGACTGTATTTTACTAGGACTGTAATACACAGAGCAGTCTGGCTGTATTTTACTGGGACTGTAATGGACAGAGCAATCTGTATTTTACTGGGATTGTAATGAACAGAGCAGTCTGTATTTTACTAGGACTGTAATGCACAGAGCAGTCTGTCTGTATTTTACTGGGATTGTAATGAACGGAGCTGTCTGTATTTTAGTAGGACTGTAATGCACAGAGTAGTCTAGCTGTATTTTACTAGGACTGTAATGTACAGAGCAGTCTGGCTGTATTTTACTGGGATTGTAATGGACAGAGCAGTCTGTATTTTACTGGGATTGTAATGAACAGAGCAGTCTGTATTTTACTAGGACTGTAATGTACAGAGCAGTCTGGCTGTATTTTACTAGGACTGTAATACACAGAGCAGTCTGGCTGTATTTTACTGGGATTGTAATGAACAGAGCAGTCTGTATTTTACTAGGACTGTAATGTACAGAGCAGTCTGTCTGTATTTTACTGGGATTGTAATGAACAGAGCAGTCTGTATTTTACTAGGACTGTAATGCACAGAGCAGTCTGTCTGTATTTTACTGGGATTGTAATGAACAGAGCAGTCTGTATTTTACTAGGACTGTAATGCACAGAGCAGTCTGTCTGTATTTTACTGGGATTGTAATGAACAGAGCAGTCTGTATTTTACTAGGACTGTACTGCACAGAGCAGTCTAGCTGTATTTTACTGGGATTGTAATGGACAGAGCAATCTGTATTTTACTGGGATTGTAATGAACAGAGCAGTCTGTATTTTACTGGGATTGTAATGAACAGAGCAGTCTGTATTTTACTAGGACTGTAATGTACAGAGCAGTCTGGCTGTATTTTACTAGGACTGTAATACACAGAGCAGTCTGGCTGTATTTTACTGGGATTGTAATGAACAGAGCAGTCTGTATTTTACTAGGACTGTAATGTACAGAGCAGTCTGTCTGTATTTTACTGGGATTGTAATGAACAGAGCAGTCTGTATTTTACTAGGACTGTAATGCACAGAGCAGTCTGTCTGTATTTTACTGGGATTGTAATGAACAGAGCAGTCTGTATTTTACTAGGACTGTAATGCACAGAGCAGTCTGTCTGTATTTTACTGGGATTGTAATGAACAGAGCAGTCTGTATTTTACTAGGACTGTACTGCACAGAGCAGTCTAGCTGTATTTTACTGGGATTGTAATGAACAGAGTACTCTGTCTGTATTTTACTGGGACTGTACTGGACACAGGCCTCTGACTGAGACTGTAATGGATGGGTGTTTTGATTGTGAGCCTTACCTTGCAGACACGTCCAATGCAGGACCTGACAGCTCTCTCTGAAGCCTCATTACCATTAGACTCACTGAAGAGAAAGTAGATCTCGTCCTTGCTGCTGTCCTTCATTTTAATCCAGGCGGCTTCCACAAACCCTGGCGCTGAGAATGGAAGGAGTGGTAATTGGTCACACGTTAACAGCAAAATCTCAAAAGGTGGGGCGGGAGCAAGGGATCCAGGCTGCGCAGGAGAGGACAGGCCTGTCTGTGTTCTGACAGACAGAAGCTTGGTTTAATCACAGAGGCAGGGCCCTGGACAGCATTGACCCTGGGAAGGGTTGGCCTGGATCGAGAGGTAGGCAAAAGTCAGGACTGCAGATGCTGGAAGCCACAGTTGAGGTCAGAGTGGTGCTGGGAAAGCTTCCTCAGGCAGCATCCGAAGAAGCAGGAGAATCGACGTTTCGGGCAAACGCCCTACATTAGGGAAGGAGGCGGGAAGCCTCCAGGGTGGAGGGATGAATGAGCGGAGGGGAAATGAGGATCTGGATCGAGGGGCGGACACATCCTGCGCTAGCCACTGAATCGAAAACCCACGCTGTACACCTCCGGACCCATCTCCCGGCTAGCTCTGCTCTGGAGAAAGCGCAGTGTCTTGTATCAGTCAGTGAGGTGTCCCCTCTCTGTGTGTGTGTGTGTGTGTGTGTCTCTCTCTCTCTGTCTCTCTCTATATATATATATATCTCTCTCTCTCTCTCTGTGTCTTTCTCTCTATGTCTCTCTCTCTCTATGTCTCTCTCTCTCCCCCCTCCCCCTCTGTCCCCCTCTCTCTCTCCCTCTCTCCCCCCTCCCCCTCTGTCTCTCTCTCTCCCCAGCCCCTCCCCCTCTGTCCCCCACTCTCTCTCTCCCCCCCTCCCCCTCTGTCCTCCCCCTCTCTCTCTCTCCCCCCCTCTCTCTCCCCCCCTCCCCCTCTGTCTCTCTCTCTCTCCCCAGCCCCTCCCCCTCTGTCCCCCCTCTCTCTCCCCCCCTCCCCCTCTGTCTCTCTCTCTCTCCCCAGCCCCTCCCCCTCTGTCCCACCCTCTCCCCAGCCCCTCCCCCTCTGTCCCCCCTCTCTCTCCCCCCCGTCCCTCTCTCTCTCTCTCCCCAGCCCCTCCCCCTCTGTCCCCCTCTCTCTCTCCCCCCTCCCCCTCTGTCCCTCTCTCTCCCCCCTCCCCCCCGTCCCTCTCTCTCTCTCTCCCCCCTCCCCCTCTGTCCCCCTCTCTCTCCCCCCCTCCCCCTCTGTCCCCCTCTCTCTCCCCCTCTGTCCCCCTCTCTCTCTCTCCCCCCTCTCCCTCTGTCCCCCACTCTCCTCTCTCTCCCCCCTCCCCTCCCCCCACGCCCCCTCCCCCCCTCTCTCTCCCCCCCTCCTCCTCTCTCTCTCCCCCCCTCGCCCCCTCCCCCCCTCGCCCCCTCCCCCTCTCTCTCTCCCCCCCTCCCCCCCTCCCTCTCTCTCTCTCCCCCCTCGCCCCCTCCCCCTCTCTCTCCCCCCCCTCCCCCCCTCCCTCTCTCTCTCTCCCCCCCTCGCCCCCTCCCCCTCTCTCTCTCCCCCCTCCCCCCCTCCCTCTCTCTCTCTCCCCCCCTCGCCCCCTCCCCCCCTCTCTCTCCCCCCCTCCCTCTCTCTCTCCCCCCCTCGCCCCCTCCCCCCCTCTCTCTCCCCCCCTCCCTCCCTCTCTCTCTCTCCCCCCTCGCCCCCACCCCCTCTCTCTCTCCCCCCCTCCCCCCTCCCTCTCTCTCTCTCCCCCCCTCCCCCCTCCTTCTCTCTCTCCCCCCCTCGCCCCCTCCCCCCCTCTCTCTCTCCCCCCTCCCCCCTCCCTCTCTCTCTCTCCCCCCCTCGCCCCCTCCCCCCCTCTCTCTCCCCTCCTCCCCCTCCCTCTCTCTCTCTCTCCCCCCTCCCCCCCTCCCTCTCTCTCTCTCCCCCCTCCCCCCTCCCTCTCTCTCTCTCCCCCCCTCCCCCCTCCCTCTCTCTCTCTCCCCCCCTCCCCCCCACCCCCTCTCTCTCTCCCCCCCTCCCCCCTCCCTCTCTCTCTCTCACCCCCCCTCCCCCCTCCCTCTCTCTCTCTCCCCCCATCGCCCCCTCCCCCCTCTCTCTCCCCCCCTCCCCCCTCCCTCTCTCTCTCTCCCCCCCTCGCCCCCTCCCCTCCTCTCTCTCCCCCCTCCCCCCTCCCCCTCTCTCTCTCCCCCCCTCCCCCTCTCTCTCTCCCCCCCTCGCCCCCTCCCCCCCTCTCTCTCCCCCCCTCCCCCCTCCCTCTCTCTCTCTCCCCCCCTCGCCCCCTCCTCCCCCTCCCTCTCTCTCTCTCTCCCCCCCTCCCCCCCTCCCACTCTCTCTCTCCCCCCCTCCCTCTCTCTCTCTCCCCCCCTCCCCCCCTCCCTCTCTCTCTCTCCCCCCCTCCCCCCCACCCCCTCTCTCTCTCCCCCCCTCCCCCCTCCCTCTCTCTCTCTCCCCCCCTCCCCCCTCCCTCTCTCTCTCTCCCCCCATCGCCCCCTCCCCCCCTCTCTCTCCCCCCCTCCCCCCTCCCTCTCTCTCTCTCCCCCCCTCGCCCCCTCCCCTCCTCTCTCTCCCCCCCTCCCCCCTCCCCCTCTCTCTCTCTCCCCCCCTCCCCCCCTCCCTCTCTCTCTCTCCCCCCCTCCCCCCTCCCTCTCTCTCTCCCCCCCTCCCCCCCCCCTCTCTCTGGTTTGTCCTACATTTACCTTGAAGCCATTTGTCTTCAGTCTTCAAGCTCTTCAGCCGTCCGTAGCTTCGCTGGATTGCACCATTGCCCAGGAAGGAGTCACTCGTTGCTGAGTACAGGCTTCCCTCTGTGGCCAAGAGGATCGAGAAACGTTAGGGTGAAATCCAACCAGACCAGTGGTGCCATTCACTTCATTAACAGTGGGTTACAGAAGCCTGTCCCACTCAACTAGCCAGGTTCCCGTACCTAAGGGTTAGGGCTAATCCCAACGCAGGAGCAGCTGATACAACAACACATCGCTGTGCTGTGAACTCAATCCCAATGGACCCAAACCCCTTCCCATTCCCTCCCACTGTACACAATCCCGATGGACCCAAACCCCTTCCCATTCCCTCCCACTGTACACAATCCCGATGGACCCAAACCCCTTCCCATTCCCTCCCACTGTACACAATCCCGATGGACCCAAACCCCTTCCCATTCCCTCCCACTGTACACAATCCCGATGGACCCAAACCCCTTCCCATTCCCTCCCACTGTACACAATCCCGATGGACCCAAACCCCTTCCCATTCCCTCCCACTGTACACAATCCCAATGGACCCAAACCCCTTCCCATTCCCTCCCACTGTACACAATCTCAATGGACCCAAACACCTTCCCATTCACTCCCACTGTACACAATCCCAATGGGCCCAAACCCCTTCCCATTCCCTCCCACTGTACACAATCCCAATGGACCCAAACCCCTTCCCATTCACTCTCACTGTACACAATCCTAATGGACCCAAACCCCTTCCCATTCACTCCCACTGTACACAATCCCAATGGACCCAAACTCCTTCCCATTCCCTCCCACTGTACACAATCCCGATGGACCCAAACTCCTACCCATTCCCTCCCACTGTACACAATCCTAATGGACCCAAACCCTTCCCATTCACTCCCACTGTACACAATCCTAATGGACCCAAACCCCTTCCCATTCACTCCTACTGTACACAATCCCGATGGACCCAAACCCCTTTCCATTCACTCCCACTGTACACAATCCCAATGGACCCAAACCCCTTCCCATTCCCTCCCACTGTACACAATCCCGATGGACCCAAACTCCTTCCCATTCCCTCCCACTGTACACAATCCTAATGGACCCAAACCCTTCCCATTCACTCCCACTGTACACAATCCTAATGGACCCAAACCCCTTCCCATTCACTCCTACTGTACACAATCCCAATGGACCCAAACCCCTTCCCATTCCCTCCCACTGTACACAATCCCAATGGACCCAAACCCCTTCCCATTCACTCCCACTGTACACAATCCCAATGGACCCAAACCCCATCCCATTCCCTCCCACTCTACACAATCCTAATGGTCCCAAACCCCTTCCCATTCCCTCCCACTGTACACAATACCAATGTGCCCAAACCCCTTCCCATTCCCTCCCACTCTACACAATCCTAATGGACCCAAACCCCTTCCCATTCCCTCCCACTCTACACAATCCCAATGGACCCAAACCCCTTCCCATTCACTCCCACTGTACACAACCCCAAAGGACCCAAACCTCTTCCCATTCACTCCCACTGTACACAATCCCAATGGACCCAAACCCCTTCCCATTCTCTCCCACTGTACACAATCCCAATGGACCCAAACCCCTTCCCATTCACTCCCACTGTACACAACCCCAAAGGACCCAAACCTCTTCCCATTCACTCCCACTGTACACAATCCTAATGGACCCAAACCCCTTCCCATTCACTCCCACTGTACACAATCCCAATGGACCCAAACCCCTTCCCATTCCCTCCCACTGTACACAATCCCGATGGACCCAAACCCCTTCCCATTCACTCCGACTGTACACAATCCCAATGGACCCAAACCCCTTCCCATTCACTCCCACTGTACACAATCCCAATGGACCCAAACCCCTTCCCATTCCCTCCCACTGGACACAATCCCAATGGACCCAAACCCCTTCCCATTCCCTCCCACTGTACACAGTCCCAATGGACCCAAACCCCTTCCCATTCCCTCCCACTGGACACAATCCCAATGGACCCAAACCCCTTCCCATTCACTCCCACTGTACACAACCCCAAAGGACCCAATCCCCTTCCCATTCACTCCCACTGTACACAACCCCAAAGGACCCAAACCTCTTCCCATTCACTCCCACTGTACACAATCCTAATGGACCCAAACCCCTTCCCATTCACTCCCACTGTACACAACCCCAAAGGACCCAAACCTCTTCCCATTCACTCCCACTGTACACAATCCTAATGGACCCAAACCCCTTCCCATTCACTCCCACTGTACACAATCCCAATGGACCCAAACCCCTTCCCATTCCCTCCCACTGTACACAATCCCGATGGACCCAAACCCCTTCCCATTCACTCCCACTGGACACAATCCCAATGGACCCAAACCCCTTCCCATTCATTCCCACTGTACACAACCCCAAAGGACCCAAACCCCTTCCCATTCACTCCCAATGTACACAACCCCAAAGGACCCAAACCTCTTCCCATTCACTCCCACTGTACACAACCCCAAAGGACCCAAACCCCTTCCCATTCACTCCCACTGTACACAACCCCAAAGGACCCAAACCTCTTCCCATTCACTCCCACTGTACACAATCCTAATGGACCCAAACCCCTTCCCATTCACTCCCACTGTACACAATCACAATGGACCCAAATCTTTGTCCATTTTACTGCTGAGTGCGATCCTGTCAAAGCACGGTGTGGGGTGCCATTGTCCTTCAGAGACGGTAGTTCTGAGGAAGGAGTGGGTGTCCTTCCCTTGTGTAAATCTTCCCCCACCCCCACCTCCCGTGGCGAGGGTACATATACCACTTGGCCTTATGGGGGGCCAGAGCTTGTCTTAACTCAGGAGGAAGGCCCAGGGGGGTGCTGTCTATCATCAACTTCCAAGGCCAGCGGTCCAACTGAGGTCTCCCACCCTCCCTCTTCCAGGGAGCAGGGAGAATTGGAGAATGTGCTTTGTTCCACAAGTTAGAAGTTACCGAGGGCTCTGTGTGAAATAAAGCAGAAGACCTGCATTTGTATAGCAGCCTAAGGGCATCCCGTTGTACTTTACTTTCTCTTGAAGTGAGAAATAACATCACCGTAGTCCCACCCTCTCATTATAGAGAGAGAGAGAGATGACATATGGTTTTAAACTGAGGCTCCCCCTGCCTCAGGGAAGGGGAGAGGCCGTGAAGGAGGGACCTTTGTGGTCACCTCAGCGGGTGCAGGAACTGTACCCACACTGTTGGCATCACTCTGAGTCATTAACCAGCCCCACTGAGGTGTCACCAGGCTCCGATTCACTGATGCGCTTCAGGGCATGAAACAGCCACTTCTGCACAGCAAGATCCCAGAAACAGCACTCAAATGTTTATGCAAGGAGGAAATGATGCCAGAGAGGGAGGAACCCTTTCTTCCTGCCTTCAGGAGATCTTTTCCATCCACCTGAGGGTTCCTCCTGTTTCAAAGACTCCCTGCAGTGTGAAAACAGGCCATTTGGTCCACCACGTCCACATCGATCCTCTGAAGAGCATCCCACACAGTCACAGCCCCTGAAGAGTATCCTACCCCCTGCCTATATACCTGCAACCCGACATTTCCCATGGCCAATCCACCCTAACCTGCACATCCCTGGGCACTATGGGACAATTCCCCATGGCCAATTCACCCTAACCTGCACATCCCTGGGCACTATGGGACAATTTCCCATGGCCAACCCACCCTAACCTGCACATCCCTGGGCACTATGGGACAATTCCCCATGGCCAATTCACCCTAACCTGCACATCCCTGGGCACTATGGGACAATTTCCCATGGCCAACCCACCCTAACCTGCACATCCCTGGGCACTACGGGACAATTTCCCACGGCCAATCCACCCTAACCTGCACATCCCTGGGCACTACGGGACAATTTCCCACGGCCAATCCACCCTAACCTGCACATCCCTGGGCACTACGGGACAATTTCCCACGGCCAATCCACCCTAACCTGCACATCCCTGGGCACTACGGGACAATTTCCCACGGCCAATCCACCCTAACCTGCACATCCCTGGGCACTACGGGACAATTTCCCACGGCCAATCCACCCTAACCTGCACATCCCTGGGCACTACGGGACAATTTCCCACGGCCAATCCACCCTAACCTGCACATCCCTGGGCACTACGGGACAATTTCCCACGGCCAATCCACCCTAACCTGCACATCCCTGGGCACTACGGGACAATTTCCCACGGCCAATCCACCCTAACCTGCACATCCCTGGGCACTACGGGACAATTTCCCACGGCCAATCCACCCTAACCTGCACATCCCTGGGCACTACGGGACAATTTCCCACGGCCAATCCACCCTAACCTGCACATCCCTGGGCACTACGGGACAATTTCCCACGGCCAATCCACCCTAACCTGCACATCCCTGGGCACTACGGGACAATTTCCCACGGCCAATCCACCCTAACCTGCACATCCCTGGGCACTACGGGACAATTTCCCACGGCCAATCCACCCTAACCTGCACATCCCTGGGCACTATGGGACAATTTCCCACGGCCAATCCACCCTAACCTGCACATCCCTGGGCACAATGGGACAATTTCCCACGGCCAATCCACCCTAACCTGCACATCCCTAGACACTATGGGACAATTTCCCACGGCCAATCCACCCTAACCTGCACATCTCTAAGCACTATGGGACAATTTCCCATGGCCATTCCACCCTAACCTGCACATCCCTGGGCACTATGGGACAATTTCCCATGGCCAACCCACCCTAACCTGTCCATCCCTGGGCACTATGGGACAATTTCCCATGGCCAATCCTCCCTCACCTGCACATCCCTGGGCACTATGGGACAATTTCCCATGGCCAATCCTCCCTCACCTGCACACTCTTGGCCTGTGGGAGGAAACTGTAGCGCCTGGAAGAAACTCACACAGTCACCCGAGGCTGGAATCGAACCCAGGTACCCAGTGCCCTGAGGCAGCAGTGCTAACCACTGAGCCTCCGTGCCACCCAGTTCCCATTCTGCTGTGAGACAGCGGCCCCATGAATACAGCACTGCCTTGGCACCACGAGTCGCCAGAGCAACCGAGACACGGTGACCCGGCAGTGGGTACCAGGCCCACTGAGGGCCTTCATCTGGGTGTTGGCGTTACTGACCGACGGCGATGGTGGCGTGCGGCTGGGTTGGCGACGGTGGTGAGATCCCTCTCCCATCATTCACGATCCCGTGTCCTTCTCTGTCGGTCGCCAACTGCGTCCCGTTGTCATGCTGGAAGACAAGAAGTCAAAAGAGGTGTGGCTGGGGAGTGGGTCTACCACCTCAACAACGGCCAGGCAGCGTTGTAGCCAGTGTGGACCACAGCAAGAACTCGCAAAGGGCTGTCAATAGACCAAGTGAAATGGGCAAAACTGTGGCAGATGGAGTTCAGTGTCAGCAAGTCTGGGATTATTCATTTTGGAACGATAAGGACAGAGCAGAATAGCATCTTGATGGCTTAAAGTTCGTCTCGTGAATGAATCTTAAACCATTGCCATCGTAGGTCAATAGGGTGGGGAAGAAGGTGGATGGGGGGGGCTTGTCTTTATTGGTCGGGGATCTGAGCACAAAGGGTCAGGATGTCATGTTGCAGCTTTCAAAGACTTTGGTTCGAGTATCGCGTTCAGTTCTGGTCACCACATTACAGGAAGGATGTGGAGGCTTTGGGGGAGGGTACTGCAGAGGTTTACCAGGATGCTGCCTGGATTAGAGGGGATGAGCTACAAGGAGAGGCTGGAAAAACTCAGCTGGTTACCTCTGGAGCGTCAGAGGCTGAGGGGAGACTTGATAGAAGCTGATAACATTCTTAGATTCATAGATAGGGCTGAAGGTCAGAATGTCTTTCCCAGAGTTGAAATGTCTAAAACTAGGGGGAGGGGGGGGGTGTATTTAAGGGGAGAGGGGGAGAGTCTAAAGGAGACGTGAGGGGCAGGGTTTTTACACAGAGTGAGGCAGGAGTCTGGAACCTGCTGCCAGGGGGTGGTGGGAGGAGCAGATACAATCGGGGGGGGGGGGGGGTGTTAAGGGGCTTTTAGATAAACACATGGAGAGGTAAGGAACTGAGGGATATGGACCAGGGGCAGGCCAGAAGGGAGGGGTTTAACTTGGGGTCAGGTTCAGTACAGCATTGTGGGCCGAAGGGCCCGTCCCTGTGCTGGACAGTTCTATGATTGATCAGGGTAATTTCCTGGTGGTTTGAGGTCAAATGCAGTCCGTGTTCAAGGGTGTACAGATGCATGGATCTCTAAAAGGCCATAAACAGGGGCAGAAAATAAATCAAGAAAGCTAATGCGAGCCTTTACAATGAGAGGACTGGAGATGGAGACATTATGTCGCAGTTATAGAAACCCCCGGATAGACCCCACTGTGAGCAGATTTGTGTCCCACACTTCAGGAAGGATAGATAGATTCCCTTTGGAGGGAATACCATGTAGGTTTATAAGAATTATAGCTGAGCTTCAGGGGTTAAGTGTCGAGGGAAGATTACACACATTAGGCCTGTTTTCTGGACGATTTAGAAGGTTAAGGGGTGATCTGATGCAAGGTATGAACAGGAGAAGACAGGGGAGATTTTCCATTGGTTGGGGATTCGAGAACTGGGCAACATAGTCTGAGAATGAGTGCCATACGTTCGGGAGAGATGTTCGGAAGCAGTGCTCTGCACAAAGGGTTGACAGAGGTTCGGAACAACCTCCCACACCCTGTTCGGGTTGTTAATTTTAAAACTTTTTGTTCGGCAAAGGGATACAGGCTGAAGGCAGATCTGCGGAGTTAGGCCGCAGGAGCAGCGAAACAGGCTGGAGGGGCTGAATGGCCTCACTGCGAGAACCGAGGCCGAGATTTGGTTTGAGGATAAGTTAATGTTGGCGGGTTTTTTTTTTGTGTGTTTACCAGAAACCAGCAGCTGGGACTTCCGGCGTGGGTCCCGCAGATGATGATGGCGCTGACGTTCAGCCTCTCGATCACGGTTATCACGTTCCGACAGAGGTCCTGGGGGATTGGAACGAGAGCCGAGAGTCACAGTCGGAACTGACAGGCTCACCCGCGCTGGCGAATAAAGAGTCCTGCCCCAACCCCCGTCCCCGTAAATTGAGTCCCAGGCTTTTCGGTGGGCGCTAGGCCTCAGCAGGAGTGAGGTCACACCTCTCTGGGGTGGGCTGAGCTCTTTTGAGGCCTGACACTGTGCTGGGACAAAGGCAGCCTGCTAGGTTGGCACTGTGGGGCGCTGGGGGCAAGGGCGACAATGATAAAAAAGACCCTGGCCCGGGCACCCGACTGCTTTGGCAGCTCAAGGAAAGTGGGCCTAGCCACCGCCTCCAGGACAACAGACCACATCCCACGTCCAAATAAAACCAGCGTCGGTGTAACTCAGAGTAGTTTCGGCTTTCAGAGCTCGGGACAGTCCAGAGAAGGATCGCTCGGCCTATCCCAAAGACAGAGGGGACTGTCACCCCCGATGAGGGAGAGGTTGAGTCGATTGGGGCCTGTACCCGTTGGAGTTCAGAACAACAAGAGGCGACTTTATTGAAACGTACAAGATTCTCAGGGGGACGTTGACAGGGGGAAGGATGTGGAGAGGGTGTTCCCCCTTTGTCTGTGTGTGTGTGTGTGTGGGAACAAGAGGAGGAATCATCTCAGAGTGAGGGGTTAAAGATAGGGATGAGGAGGAATTCCTTCTCTCCGAAGGCAGTGGGATCCTTTAGGTTCGAAGCTGATTCTTAATTAGGAAAGGGATGGAGAGTTCGGGGCAAAAAGGCAGGGGATTGGGAAGTGAGAATGAGAAAACTTAATGGACTCAAGGGTCTCTTTCCGCTTCTGCGTCTGATGGTCTGATTCCAAGATGCTCACCCATTAGGAGTCTCAGACCTAAAAGGGGCATCATCCCACATCTCTTTGCAGACAGAGAGGGGGAGGGGTTTCTTCTCCCTGAGGGAAGTGAATCTGAGGAATTCTTTCCTGCAGAGGGCTGGGTACAATCAGAACTGGGAGCGGGCGTAGGCTGTTCGGCCCCTTGAGCGTTCTCTGCCACAGCTGATCCCATCTCCCGTTGGATCACTGGAAAAACCCGTCAACCCAAAGAAAATCTGTCTCAGAGTCAGTGTCCCTGGGGGGGGGGGGAGTGAATCCCACAGATTCGTCACCCTCGAGCAGAAGAAATCCCTCCTGTCATAAATCCCCTGCCCCTTATCCTAGAACCATGACCCCTCATTCTAGATTGTCCCAGATGAGGAAACACCCTCGCCACACCTTTGTTAAGCATCTTGTACACCTCAATTCCTTCTGTCACCTGGATGAGCAACATTTATTCATGGTTACATGAATGGGAAGGGGGATGACATTCGGTTTGGATACCTGGTCAGCAGGGACATGTTGGACCGAAGAGTCTGTTTCCCTAATAAGCCTGTGAGGCTGAGATTTTAGAACAGGAAGGTAATCAAAGATTACGGTGGGAATGGCAGGTAAGCAGGAGTTGAGGATTCCATTGCCTGGTTCCCAATTGGACGGAATTCTGCTCCTTCATCTTATCTGCTTGAACCACCTTTGGTGATTGTCAAGGGTATACTTTCCGGGGGAGTGACACTCCAGCCAGTCGAGGGCAGACTCGCGCTTGGCGTTTAACGCCTCACGTGACAGAAGGCAGCTTCCGCCGTACGGTAACCCCTCAGCACCGGCGTTGACAGTGTTCGAGTTTCAGATCTAACACTTCAGCACCCCCCACCCACCTTTCGCAAGAGTGAAAACTCTGCCCTCAAGTGTCAGGACGCGAGGCGATAGATTTTAAAGGGCCAGTAGGTGAGCTGAATTGACAGGCCGAATGGCCTAATCCTGATCCTCTGACTCATCCAAAGTGAGGTGCAGGAGGACCCCCAACGAAGAGTTGGGATTCATTTCTGGAGAAATGCGCGGTGGCGTTGAGGGAGAAACGGTCAGTTTACACGGAAGACAGAACTCTTGGAGCACTCTGCGCTTTTCCGGTGTCTGTATTGTGTTTTTAAAAGTGTATTTATTCATTGGACCATGCCCTGTATTGATTGTGCAGAGAGTGGTTAGGAGTCAACCCCATCACTGTAAGTCTGGAGTCACTTGTAGAACCAGACAGGGTAGGGTCGGCATTATCTGCTGTAAGAGACGATGCTGAAACAAATTGATGCTGTGCAACAATCAGCCAGTTATTTAAATGATGTTCCTGTTCCACGTTTAATTGAGCTTAAATTTCACCCTGTGTTACGCTGGGATTTGAACCCACGTCCCGGAATTACCGGATAAGGTCTGACGTTATTACCAGATCAACTGGAGAATGTCATGAAAGATTTATAAGATTATTGCCAGCAAGAGCAGTCAGAGACAAAAACAGAAGTTGCTGGGAGAGCTCAGCAGGGCTGGAAGCATCTGTGGAGAGAAATCAAGAGTTAATGTTTCGGGTCCAGTTACCCTCCCTCTGATTGGAACATCACTCGGTCACTGGACCCATTAACTCTGACTTCTCTCCACAGATGCTTCCAGCCCTGCTGAGCTTTTCCGGCAACATCCGTTTCTGTTTCCAATTTGCAGGATCAGTGGTTTTTTATGTATTTTTTTTACAACAGTCAGGATCATGAGCCTCACATCCCTGGGCACTATGGGACAATTCCCCATGGCCAATCCACCCTGACCTGCACATCCCTGGGCACTATGGGACAATTCCCCATGGCCAATCCACCCTAACCTGTACATCCCTGGGCACTATGGGACAATTCCCCATGGCCAATCCACCCTAACCTGCACATCCCTGGGCACTAAGGGACAATTTCCCACGGCCAATCCACCCTAACCTGCACATCCCTGGGCACTATGGGACAATTTCCCACGGCCAATCCACCCTAACCTGCACATCCCTGGGCACTATGGGACAATTTCCCACGGCCAATCTACCCTAACCTGTACATCCCTGGGCACTATGGGACAATTTCCCACGGCCAATCTACCCTAACCTGTACATGTTTGTACTGTGGGAGGAAACCCACGCAGACACGGGGGCAGAATATGCAAACTCCACACAGACGTTCGCCCGAGCGGGGAATCGAACCCGGGTCCCTGGTGCTGTGAGGCAGCCGTGCTAACCACTGAGCCACCGTGCCACGCCCATTCAGATGCGAGTGCCCGGGGGGGGGCAAAAGACCGAAGCCCCAGCCCCCTGAGTGTCGGAGGGGAGATCTGAGGGTGATGTGCTTAGGGGTTTGTGTGGATCAGAGGCACCAGCCTGGGATTGAATGGCCTGTTGTTCTGTTTCTAACGCTCCGTAATTCTGAACAGGGGACAGCCCAAACACGGAGTTAAGAGCCCCCCCCCCCCCCCGTACCACCGCAGGGTTGTGCAGAGCGAGAGGGGTACAAGGTCAGTGTCAGACCCTCCTGACTCCCCTGTCCACCATCGACAGAGCACAAGTCAAGGGCGTGAGGGAATACTCCCCCCTTGCCCTGGGTTGGGGCTGTCCCAACAACACTCGAGAAGCCCCACACCGTCTAGGACAATGCAGCCCCCTGTGTGATTGGCACCGCGTCCCCTCCCTCCACCACCACCGACGTTTAGTAGCAGCAGATTGTACCATCTACAAGATGCACTGCAGAAACTCACCAAAAACCCTCAGACAGCAGCTCCCAGACCCACTTCCATCTGGATGAGCAGCTACATGGGAACACCACCCCCCCGCGAGTTTCCCCTCCCAACCCCACGTCGTCCTGACTTGGAAATACATCGGCCTGTTCCTCCAGGGTCAAAAACCCTGGAATGCCCTCGAATAATATTGTGGGTCAACCCACAGCAGGTGGGCGACAGCGGCTCTCAAGAAGGCAGCTCAAACCCCCCCCCCCCCCTCCCACCTTCTCAAGGGGCAACTAGGGACGGGGTGATAAATGCTGGGCCCAGCCAGCAACTCCCACATCCCACAAATGAACAAATTTTTAAAAAAGGTGGGATAGGAGGGAGGGGCTGAGTTGCCTGGTCCTGCGCTGAGAAGGTAGCACAGAGTCCATGCAAAACAATAATTTTCACTGTATTTCCAGATGAGTCACGACAATGAATTGAATCACTCAGACATGAGGAACCTGACATTCGGATCAAATGGTTATGAAGGATCATTAGTGTGGTGTTTTAGGGATGTCCGGGTCAGTGGGTAATAGGGTGCGTGTATTAAACTGGAAGCTCTGACAGAGTCCGGACAGATTCTGAGCCGGTATGGACTACACAGGTTAATAATCGCTCCATCTCACCGGGGACAGGGTGCCTTTGCTTTTGCAGCTGTCCTTGCTGTTATCGTCCAGAGCTAACGGGATCTAAGCAAAACAAACATTTTTATATTCAGTCTTTCACCAGCACCAGGTCACGTTTCTGCGGAATGTTTGTCCCAAGTTCCCTCTACCGCACCGTTCCATTCCCCATCCCCTCCACCTTCCGCCTCGTACACTCCCTCCCTTCCCACTCAAATGTCCCCATTCCCCCGCCCCTCCACCCTCATCCCCATAAACTGCCCCTCCACCCTCCCCTTTTCCACCCTCCCCATTCCCCACCCTCCCCATTCCCCACCCCTCCACCCTCCCCATTCCCCACCCCTCCACCCTCCCCCTTCCCCAACCCTCCCCATTCCCCACCCCTCCACACACCCCATTCCCCACCCCTCCACCCTCCCCATTCCCCACCCCTCCACCTTCCCCATTCCCCACCCCTCCACACACCCCATTCCCCACCCCTCCACACACCCCATTCCCCACCCCTCCACCCTCCCCATTCCCCACCCCTCCACACACCCCATTCCCCACCCCTCCACACACCCCATTCCCCACCCCTCCACACACCCCCTTCCCCACCCCTCCACCCTCCCCCTTCCCCAACCCTCCACCTTCACCACCCTTTCACCCTCCCCATTCCCCACCCTCCCCATTCCCCACCCCTCCACACACCCCCTTCCCCACCCCTCCACCCTCCCCCTTCCCCACCCCTCCACCCTCCCCCTTCCCCACCCTCCCCATTCCCCACCCTCCCCATTCCCCCTCCACCCTCCCCATTCCCCACCCTCCACATTCCCCACCCCTCCACCCTCCACATTCCCCACCCCTCCACCCTCCCCATTCCCCACCCTCCCCCTTCCCCACCCTTCCACCCTCCCTGTTCCACACCACTCCACCCTCCCCATTCCCCACCCTCCCCATTCCCCACACACCCCATTCCCCACCCCTCCACCTTCCCCCTTCCCCACCCCTCCATCCTCCCCCTTCCCCACCCCTCCACCCTCCCCCATCCCATTCACCCTCCCCCTTCCCCACCCCTCCATCCTCCCCTTCCATATCCTCCCCATTCCACAACCCTCCACCCTCCCCCTTCCCCACTCCTCCACTCGCCCCTTCCCTACCCCCCACCCTCCCCAATCCCAACCCCTCCACCCTCCCCCTTCCCCACCCCTCCACCTTCCCCATTCCCCACCCTCCCCGTTCCCCACCCCTCCACCCTCCCCATTCCCCCTCCACCCTCCCCATTCCCCACCCTCCCCATTCCCCACCCTCCCCATTCCCCACCCTCCCCCTTCCCCACCCCTCCACCCTCCCCCTTCCCCACCCCTCCACCCTCCCCATTCCCCCTCCACCCTCCCCATTCCCCACCCTCCCCGTTCCCCACCCCTCCACCCTCCCCATTCCCCACCCTCCCCATTCCCCACCCCTCCACCCTCCCCATTCCCCACCCTCCCCGTTCCCCACCCCTCCACCCTCCCCATTCCCCACCCCTCCACCCTCCCCATTCCCCACCCCTACACCCTCCCCATTCCCCACCCTCCCCGTTCCCCACCCCTCCACCCTCCCCATTCCCCACCCTCCCCGTTCCCCACCCCTCCACCCTCCCCCTTCCCCACCCTCCCCCTTCCCCACCCTCCCCATTCCCCACCCTCCCCGTTCCCCACCCCTCCACCCTCCCCATTCCCCAACCTCCCCGTTCCCCACCCCTCCACCCTCCCCATTCCCCCTCCACCCTCACCATTCCCCACCCTCCCTATTCCCCACCCTCCCCCTTCCCCACCCCTCCACCCTCCCCATTCCCCCTCCACCCTCACCATTCCCCACCCTCACCATCCCCACCCTCCCCCTTCCCCACCCTCCCCCCTTCCCCACCCTCCCCATTCCCCACCCTCCCCCTTCCCCACCCCTCCACCCTCCCCATTCCCCCTCCACCCTCCCCATTCCCCACCCTCCCCCTTCCCCACCCCTCCACCCTCCCCATTCCCCACCCTCCCCCTTCCCCACCCTCCCCATTCCCCACCCCTCCACCCTCCCCATTCCCCACCCTCCCCGTTCCCCACCCCTCCACACACCCCATTCCCCACCCCTCCACCCTCCCCATTCCCCACCCTCCCCATTCCCCCCTCCACCCTCCCCATTCCCCACCCTCCCCATTCCCCCTCCAACCTCCCCATTCCCCACCCTCCCCGTTCCCCACCCCTCCACACACCCCATTCCCCACCCCTCCACCCTCCCCATTCCCCACCCCTCCACCCTCCCCATTCCCCACCCTCCCCATTCCCCCCCTCCACCCTCCCCATTCCCCACCCTCCCCATTCCCCCTCCACCCTTCCCATTCCCCACCCTCCCCGTTCCCCACCCCTCCACACACCCCATTCCCCACCCCTCCACCCTCCCCATTCCCCACCCCTCCACCCTCCCCATTCCCCACCCCTCCACCCTCCCCATTCCCCACCCTCCCCGTTCCCCACCCCTCCACCCTCCCCATTCCCCACCCACCCCGTTCCCCACCCCTCCACACACCCCATTCCTCCCCTTCACTCTCCCCGTTCCCCACCCCTCCACCCTCCCCATTCCCCACCCTCCCCCTTCCCCACCCTCCCCATTCCCCACCCTCCCCCTTCCCCACCCCTCCACCCTCCCCATTCCCCACCCACCCCGTTCCCCACCCCTCCACACACCCCATTCCTCCCCTTCACTCTCCCCAGTCCCAACCCCTCCACCCTTCCCCCACCCCTCCACTCTCCCCATTTCCACTGTCCCCACCCCTCCACCCTCCCCATTCCCCACCCTCCCGCTTCCCCACCCCTCCACCCTCCCCGTTCCCCACCCTCCCCATCACCCCCTCCACCCTCCCCATTCCCCACCCCTCCACCCTCCCCATCCCCACCCTCCCCATTCACCCCCTCCACCCTCCCCATTCCCCACCCTCCCCATTCCCCACCCCTCCACCCTCCCCATTCCCCACCCTCCCCATTCCCCACCCCTCCACCCTCCCCATTCCCCACCCTCCCCGTTCCCCACCCCTCCACCCTCCCCATTCCCCACCCTCCCCCATCCCCACCCTCCTCATTCCCCAACCTCCCCCTTCCCCACCCCTCCACCCTCCCCGTTCCCCACCCTCCCCATTCACCCCCTCCACCCTCCCCATTCCCCACCCTCCCCATTCCCCACCCCTCCACCCTCCCCATTCCCCACCCTCCCCATTCCCCACCCCTCCACACACCCCATTCCCCACCCTCCCCATTCCCCACCCCTCCACCCTCCCCATTCTCCACCCTCCCCATTCCCCACCCCTCCACCCTCCCCATTCCTCACCCCTACACCCTCCCCAATCCCCACCCTCCCCCTTCCCCACCCTCCCCATTCCCCCCCTCCACCCTCCCCATTCCCCCCCTCCACCCTCCCCATTCCTCACCCCTCCACCCTCCCCATTCCCCACCCCTCCACCCTCCCCATTCCTCACCCCTACACCCTCCCCAATCCCCACCCTCCCCCTTCCCCACCCTCCCCATTCCCCACCCCTCCACCCTCCCCCTTCCCCACCTCCCCATTCCCCCTCCACCCTCCCCATTCTCCACCCTCCCCATTCCCCACCCCTCCACCCTCCCCATTCCCCACCCCTCCACCCTCCCCATTCCTCACCCCTACACCCTCCCCAATCCCCACCCTCCCCCTTCCCCACCCTCCCCATTCCCCACCCCTCCACCCTCCCCCTTCCCCACCCTCCCCATTCCCCCCTCCACCCTCCCCATTCCCCACCCCTCCACCCTCCCCATTTCCCCCTCCACCCTCCCATTCCCCACCCCTCCACCCTCCCCCTTCCCCACCCTCCCCATTCCCCCTCCACCCTCCCCATTCCCCACCCCTCCACCTTCCCCATTCCCCACCCCTCCACCCTCCCCATTCCCCACCCCTCCACCCTCCCCATTTCCCCCTCCACCCTCCCATTCCCTACCCCTCCACCCTCCCCCTTCCCCACCCCTCCACCCTCCCCATTCCCCACCCCTCCACCCTCCCCATTTCCCCCTCCACCCTCCCATTCCCCACCCCTCCACCCTCCCCCTTCCCCACGCCTCCACCTTCCCCATTCCCCACCCCTGCACCCTCCCCATTCCCCACCCTCCCCATTCCCCACCCCTCCACACACCCCATTCCCACCCCTCCACCCTCCCCATTTCCCCCTCCACCCTCCCATTCCCCACCCCTCCACCCTCCCCCTTCCCCACGCCTCCACCTTCCCCATTCCCCACCCCTGCACCCTCCCCATTCCCCACCCTCCCCATTCCCCACCCCTCCACACACCCCATTCCCACCCCTCCACCCTCCCCATTTCCCCCTCCACCCTCCCCATTCCCCACCCCTCCACCCTCCCCATTCCCCACCCTCCCCATTCCCCACCCCTCCACACACCCCATTCCCCACCCCTCCACCCTCCCCATTCCCCACCCTCCCCATTCCCACCCCTCCACCCTCCCCATTTCCCCCTCCACCCTCCCCCTTCCCCACCCCTCCACCCTCCCCATTTCCCCACCCCTCCACCCTCCCCCTTCCCCACCCCTCCACCCTCCCCCTTCCCCACCCCTCCACCCTCCCCATTCCCCACCCCTCCACCCTCCCCATTTCCCCCCTCCACCCTCCCATTCCCTACCCTCCCCGTTCCCCACCCCTCCACCCTCCCCATTACCCACCCCTGCACCCTCCCCCCTCCCCACCCTCCCCATTTCCCCCTCCACCCTCCCCCTTCCCCACCCCTCCACCCTCCCCATTTCCCCACCCCTCCACCCTCCCCCTTCCCCACCCCTCCACCCTCCCCCTTCCCCACCCCTCCACCCTCCCCCTTCCCCACCCCTCCACCCTCCCCATTCCCCACCCCTCCACCCTCCCCATTTCCCCCCTCCACCCTCCCCCTCCCCACCCTCCCCATTCCCCCCCCCTCCACCCCCTCCCCCCTCTTCCCCACCCTTCCCATTCCCCCCCTCCACCCTCCCTCTTCCCCACCCTTCCCATTCCCCTACTCCACCCTTCCCATTCCCCTACTCCACCCTTCCCATTCCCCACCCCTTCACCCTTCCCATTCCCCACCCCTTCACCCTTCCCATTCCCCTACTCCACCCTTCCCATTCCCCACCCCTCCACACACCCCATTCCCCACCCCTTCACCCTTCCCATTCCCCCACTCCACCCTTCCCATTCCCCCACTCCACCCTTCCCATTCCCCACCCCTTCACCCTTCCCATTCCCCACCCCTTCACCCTTCCCATTCCCCACCCCTTCACCCTTCCCATTCCCCACCCCTTCACCCTCCCCGTTCCCCAACCTCCACCCTCCCCATTCCCCACCCCTCCACGCTTCCCATTCCCCACCCCTCCACCCTCCCCTTAACCTCCCACCCCACCCTCCCCATAACCCCCCACTCCACCCGCCCCATAACCCCCCACTCCACCCTCCCCAGTCCCCACCCCTCCCCATTCCCCCACTCCACCCTCCCCGTTCCCCACCCCTCCACCATCCTCTTCGTAACCCCCTTCACTCCCTTATTTTCCCCCTTTCCCCCTCATTCCTCTGTCATCTCCCTCCACTTCCTCATTCCCCTCCCCTCCTTCAATTCCCTCTCCATCCCCTTTCACCTCCCCCTCTACCCTCCTCCCATTAATCACCTCCGCCCCCCCCCCAGTAAAATTCCCCTCCCCCTCTACCTTCCTCCCTCATCCCCCTCCATGTCCCATTCCACTCTCCCTCCCCCTCTCTCTCTCTCCAAACCCCCTCATTGCTCGGTTCCCCCCCCCCCCCCTCCACTCTGTCATTCCCCTCGCACTCCCTCTCCTCCCTCAGTCCCTCCGTACCCCTCCATTACCCACCCCAGGCGGGACGCTGCACCCCCCCCCCAGTGCCAACACCACCCTCTCGGCTGAGGGTGGTCGGCGTTGTGCCCGCGTCCCCAGAGGTGCTTGGCAGGGTGTGTGTACCAGCGTCTGGGAGACATTGCCGTGACCGAAGGAGAGGTGGACGACTCTGCCAGTCATGCCGATGTAGAGGGACGCCGACCTCTCATCGTGGAAGTGGGCTGTGAACCTCTGCAGGCTGTCAAACCGCACAGCAGGCACATCTGGGAGAGAAAAGAGAGAGAGAGAGATAGACAGACAGAAACTCAGCAGGGTGCCACCCAAGTGAAACCCTCAGAATATTTCACCCCCTCCCCCTAAATTTCTGGGTTTCTTTTCAATACAAAACCACACACCAACCAGCCACAAACCCTTGAAGCCCACCCTTATCCCCAGAAACCAGAGAGACAAAAAAAAAACCCCAGATTCCCCCTTCTGGGACAGCCACGGGGGTCGCACCTCTTGTTGCAGTTCGTGGCGCAGTGCAGCTAAGCACACAGCAAGATCCCAGAACGGGAATCCTGTTTTGGAGCGGCGTTGGGGGGGGGGGGGAAGAGGCAAAACAAAAAAAATAAGAAGCAGAATCGTGGAGAAGAGGTGACGGCTGGTGTCTGAGGAGGGGCAGGGCTGCACTTAAGGTGTGTCTTTTGAGAAGAGAGAGGAAAAAAAAATTCTTTACAAAAAAAAACACAGGCAACGTGCGAAAAAGCCCATTCATTCTGTACCTTTCAGGTGGAATTTCAGCCTGGGAGTCCTCTGGGCTGAGCACAGGAGCTGCAGGGAAGGTAATATCCACAGCAGAGCCGTCTGCACCGTCATGTTGTGTTTGAAATGTTGCTTGAGGTTTCCAAATTCTCTCTGTGTCCAGGCTTCTGCCTCTTCCCGCTGGTTGTGATCCTATAGAACTGCTCTCTCTCTCTCTCTCTCTGTCTCACACACACATGTCCTTATCTGCGTACAGTGCTGTGGGATTTTAACTCCACACTCAGAGAGGCTGGGCTGCTAGGGATTTTACTGGTGGTGATGTTTTGGGGTAGGGCAGACCAGAGAGAGAGAGAGAGAGAGAGCTGTGTCAAACAAAACACACACACACACACACACATCCTCAGCAGTGACTCAAATATATGGGACATTGCCATAATTAGCTCGTCCCCAGCAGGCTGGGGTAAGACAAGGGGGGGAGGGGGGTGAGGGGGACTGATCTGGTGTGGTTTACACAGGCTGTGACACAATGTCCCAGGAATTGCCAAGCCTTTTCAACACATCCCACCACCATCCCCCCCCCCCCCCCCCAACCGCACACGCACACACCCCTTTACTGGGTGACCTGATGTACCCAGCTCTGCCCATGACCTCCGCAAAAAAAAAAACCTGCAAGGGGGTTCAGAAAAGATTGACAAGGACGTTGCCAGGGTCGGAGGGTTTGAGCTACAGGGAGGGGCTGAACAGGCTGGGGGCTGTTTTCCCTGGAGCGTCGGAGGCTGAGGGGTGACCTTATAGAGGTTTATAAAATCATGGGGGGCAGGGATAGGATAAATAGACAAAGTCTTTTCCCTGCGGTGGGGGGAGTCCAGAACGAGAGGGCATAGGTTTAGGGTGAGGGGGGAAAGGGACCTGAGGGGCAACGTTTTCACACAGAGGGTGGTACGTGTATGGAATGAGCTGCCAGAGGAAGTGCTGGAGGCTGGGACAATTACAACATTTAAGAGGCATTTGGATGGGGATATAGGAAGGGTTTGGAGGGATAGGGGCCGGGTGCTGGCAAACGGGACTAGATTAATTGAAGATATCTGGTCGACATGCACAAATTGGACCGAAGGGTCTGTCTCCGTGCTGTCTGATTCCATAACAGCCTCCGAGGGTGACTCTGCCAGAAGATGGGGGCAGCACGGTGGGGGGACCTGGGTGCGATTTCCCCCTCTCGGGCGACTATCTGTCTGGAGTTTGCACATTCTCCCCCCCCCCCCCCGTGTCTGTGTGGGATTCCTTCAGTTTTGCAAGACACAGGAGCAGAAATTAGGCCATTCAGCCCATCCAGTTTGCTCTGCCCTTCAATCATGGCTGATTTTTCTCAACCTCATTCTCCCACTCTCTCCCTGTAACCCTTGATCCCCTTGATATTCAAGAACCTATTGATCTCCGTCTTAAATATCCTCAATGACCTGGCCTCTACAGCCTCCTGTGGCAGTGAATTCCACAGATTCCCCACCCTCTGGTTGAAGAAGTTTCTCCTTATCTCTGTTCTAATGGGTCTTCCCTTTACTCTAAGGCTGTGCCCTCGGGTCCTAGTCTCTCCAACCAATGGAACCATCTTCCCAACATCCACTCTGTCCAGGCTGTTCAGTATTCTGTAAGTTTCAATCAGATCCCCCCCTCACCCTCCCAAACTCCATCGGGTATAGTCCCAGAGTCCTCAAACATTCCTCATACATTAAGCTTTTCATTCCTGGGACGATTCTTGTGAAGCTCCTCTGAACATGCTCCAGGTGCAGTACAACCTTCCTGAGATACGGGGCCCAAAACTGCGCACAATACTCCAAACGAGGTCTGACCACAGCCTTATACAGCCTGAGATGTACATCCCTGCTTTCATATTTAAGTCCTCTCAAAATAAGTGCCACCATTGCATTTGCCTTCCTAACGGCTGACTCAACCTGCAAGTTTACCTTGAGAGAATCCTGGACTAGAACTCCCAGGTCTCGTTGCACTTCAGACTTCTGAAGTTTCTTCCCATTTAGAAAACAGCCCATGTCTCTATTCTTCCGACCAAAGTGCATGACCTCACACTTTCCCACACTGTGCTCCGTCTGCCACTTTTTGCCAACTCCGCAAACCTGTCCAAATCCTTATGCAGCCTCCCTGCCTCCTCAATGCTACCCGTCCCTCCACCTATCTTTGTATCATCGGCAAACTCAGCCAGAATGCCCTCAATTCCTTAATGTATGAAGTGTAAAGTTGAGGTCCCAACACTCAGCCTTGTGGAACACCACATGAGCTGGGCTGCCATCCCAAGGAGGACCCTTCTATCCCCACACTCTGCTTCCTGCTAGACAGCTACGTTTCGACCCTCCCACAGTCCAAAGATGAGCAGGTTAAGGTGGATTGGCCGTGGGGAATTGTCGCATAGTGTCCAGGGATGTGCAGGTTAGGGTGGATTGGCCATGGGAAATTGTCCCATAGTGCCCAGGGATGTGCAGGTTAGGGTGGATTGGCCGTGGGAAATTGTCCCTTAGTGCCCAGAGATTTGCAGGTTAGGGAGGATTGGCCATCAGAAATTGTCCCATAGTGTCCAGGGATGTGCAGGTTAGGGTGGATTGGCCATGGGACCTTGTCCCATAGTGTCCAGGGATGTGCAGGTTAGGGTGGATTGACCATGGAAAATAGTCCCATAGTGCCCAGGGATGTACAGGGTAGGGTGGATTGGCCATGAGAAATTCTCCCACAGTGCCCAGGGATGTGCAGGTTAGGGTGGGATTGGCCATGGGACATTGTCCCACAGTGCCCAGGGATGTGCAGGTTAGGGTGGATTGGCCATGGGAAATTGTCCCATAGTGCCTAGGGATGTGCAGGTTAGGGTGGATTGGCCATGGGAAATTGTCCCATAGTGCCCAGGGATGTACAGGTTAGGGTGGGTTGGCCGTGGGGAATTGTCCCATAGTGCCCAGGGATGTGCAGGTTAGCGTGGATTGGCCTTGGGAAATTGTCCCATAGTGCCCAGGGATGCGCAGGTTAGGATGGATTGGCCATGGAAAATTGTCCCATAATGCCCAGGGATGCGCAGGTTAGGATGGATTGGCCATGGAAAATTGTCCCATAGTGCCCAGGGATGTACAGGTTAGGGTGGATTGGCCATGGGAAATTGTCCCATAGTGCCCAGGGATGTGCAGGTTAGGGTGGATTGGCCGTGGGAAATTGTCCCATAGTGCCCAGGGATGTGCAGGTTAGGGTGGATTGGCCGTGGGAAATTGTCCCATAGTGCCCAGGGATGTGCAGGTTAGGGTGGGTTGGCCATGGGAAATTGTCCCATAGTGCCCAGGGATATGCAGGTCAGGGTGGATGTCCTTAGATGCCTGTTGAAAGATTGTTTGCGTATCTCCTTTTTCTCATCCCCCTGGCAGCACGTTCCAGGTACCTGTTACCTCCTGTGTAAACAAAGGTCTGCCAGCACAGCTATGTTAAGTGTTCCTGTCCCCACTCCTCCATCTCAAACCTCTGCCCCTGGGTGTTTGACATTCGCCCCCCCCCCCCTTTGGCCAAGTGACCCTGACCACACAGGCCTGGGCCTCCGACAATCCATTGGAAGCAATTGAATCCCATCGCAGCTCTCTGTGTCAGATCCTTGCGTCGGACCGTAAGTCTTCCCCCCGGGTTCCCCACCCCCCAAACCCTCCGACCTCCTCATCCATCGGAAACATCCTTCCCACCTTTACCCCCCACCCCTGCCTAGTGCCAGAGAAAGGACTGCGCTGGACAGAACTGTGCCAAATATTTTATTGAGCAGAGACATCTTTAAGAAGGTTGAAGAGCTGTTGCTGTACGGTTCCGAGGCAGCATTGCGCCTCAGTAAAAACTTCCCTCCTCCAGCCAAATGGAGGCGCGACCTCTGCATGCGCTGACCTCTCCCCAGCACCAGGGTCCGTCCTCCAACGCACAGCACCGTCGGGGATAGCTAACATTCTTCCAGCGACACTGGATGCTGTCTTTGACGTGGCTGCAGTCATTGCCTGTGTCGGCCGGGTGAGGGGAACTCTCCGCCAATTCCTGACCCTTCCCCCTGCCGTGCACTTTTCCCCTCTCACCATCACCTCAGTCCCGAAGTGAAGGACGAGGAATGCCCAGGACTTCGATGCTGGTTTTGCACCAGCAGGAACTCGATGGGCTGATGGGGCCATTCGTGCACGGGGGCTTAGTGGTTAGCACAGCTGCCCCACGGCACCAGGGACCCTGCTTCGATGCCAGCCTCGGGCGCGTGTCTGTGTGGAGTCTGCACATTCACCCCGTGTCTGTGTTAGTTTCCTCCCACAATCCAAAAATGTTCAGGTTAGGGTGGATTGGCCATGGGAAATTGTCCCATAGTGCCCAGGGATGTTCAGGTTAGGGTGGATTGGCCGTGGGAAATTGTCCCATAGTGCCCAGGGATGTGCAGGTTAGGGTGGATTGGCCGTGGGAAATTGTCCCATAGTACCCAGGGATGTGCAGGTTAGGGTGGGTTGGCCATGGGAAATTGTCCCATAGTGCCCAGGGATGTGCAGGTTAGGGTGGGTTGGCCATGGGAAATTGTCCCATAGTGCCCAGGGATGTGCAGGTTAGGGTAGATTGGCCATGGGAAATTGTCCCATAGTGCCCAGGGATGTGCAGGTTAGGGTGGGTTGGCCATGGGAAATTGTCCCATAGTGCCCAGGGATGTGCAGGTTAGGGTGGATTGGCCATGGGAAATTGTCCCATAGTGCCCAGGGATGTGCAGGTGAGGGAGTATTGGCCATGGGAAATTGTCCCATAGTGCCCAGGGATGTGCAGGTTAGGGTGGGTTGGCCATGGGAAATTGTCCCATAGTGCCCAGGGATGTGCAGGTTAGGGTGGATTGGCCATGGGAAATTGTCCCATAGTGCCCAGGGATGTGCAGGTGAGGGAGGATTGGCCATGGGAAATTGTCCCATAGTGCCCAGGGATGTGCAGGTTAGGGTGGATTGGTGATGGGAAATACGGGGTTACAGGGATAGGGTAGGAGTGTGTTCTGAGGACTATTGTGGACTGGATGGGCTGAGCAGCCTCCTTCCAGACTGGGTTCAGATCAGTCTGAGATCATAACACAAGGAATTGTGATCGGAAGAGAATTCGCTGGAGAAACTCAGCAGGTCTTGCAGTGTCTATGGAGAGAGAGAAAAAGAGTTCACGTTTCAGATTCAGTGGCCCTTCTTCAGAACATTGATGGGAACTCGGGAAAGGAGGTGGGGTGGGGGGGGGGGTGTGGGTATTTAGGCTGAAGATGGGGGGCACCGGGAGGCTGGGGAAAGAGTGGGTCAGTGGAGATGTAGCCCAGAGAGAGAGTGGGCGACAGTAAGGCAGACACAGGGTTGGTCGATGATGAGACAAGGAGAATTGGGTGAGGGGGGGTGTGGATGAGATGGTGATGCTCTCCCCCTCAAATCAAAACGAAAGATGAATAGGTGTGGTGGGGTTGGGAAAGACAGAACAGTTGGACAGCTTCAGCCCCTGGACCCAGTGCTGGCCCATCTGCACGGATCTCACGTACCTTCAGAGATGTGACACCTCCAAGCATTAAAATGTTTTACAGGGTTTCTGGGGATGGTGGGGGGGGGGGGTGTGGAGATTACAGGCTGTTTTTGTTGGAGCATAGAGAGAGGGAGAATGTTGGCAGCTGACTGAGGGGGGGGGGAGGTTCGGATTGTGAGGGGAATGGACAGGGTTAGTTTGATAGGAGGCAGCTTAACCTCAAACTCAAAAGGGTCAATGACAAGGAAAACGTGGTTTGGAGGGAGAGGGCAGGAGCTTCAGTGTCCCATTGTCAGGCTCCCTCTATAGAGTGTGTCCCATTGTCAGGCTCCCTCTATAGAGTGTGTCCCATTGTCAGGCTCCCTGTGTACGGGGTATCCCACGGTCAGGCTCCCTGTGTAGAGAGATGCCCCACAGTCAGGCTCCCTGTGTCGGGGATGGGGGCAGTGCAGTGCTCTGTTGAGTGTTCCTCTGGCCTGGGTCCCTGTGTGAGTGGACAAGATGTGACACCGCATGGAGGCCAGTACAGGACATTCTGCTCTCCCTGAGTGTGTCTCCCTGTGCTCACCACCCTCACTTAGCTCAGAACATTTCCACGCTAGACCACGATATCCCCTACTCACAGCCAGTAACCCCTTGTGAGACATGGCCCAATGCACTGTCCAACACACTCTGTCTCATACACTTACAACACTCAGACTCTCACACCCACACAAGTACTCACTCATGTACAGTCTCTTTCACACACATGCACACTGTCTCACACATTCGGATTCACACACACACACACACACTCTCACACACACACACACACACACACTCTCTCGCTGACTCACACACACATTCTTACACATACTGTCTCTCACACTCACTCACATACACACACACTCTGTCAGTCTCACACACACCCTCTCTCACTCACACACACACACACACACATATTGTCTCTCACATACACACGTTCTTAAACGCACTGTCTCCCATAAGCACATTCTTACGAACACACACTCTCCTTTTCGATTAGATTAGATTCCCTACAGTGTGGAAACAGGCCCTTCGGCCCAACAAGTCCACACCGACCCGCCGAAGAGTAACCCACCCAGACACTTCCCCTTTGACTAATGCACCTAACACTACGGGCAATTTCCCACGGCCAATCCACCCTGACCTGCACATCTTTGGACTGTGGGAGGAAACCGGAGCACCCAGAGGAAACCCACGCAGACACGGGGAGAATGTGCAAACTTCACACAGACAGTGTGAGGCTGGAATCGAACCTGGGACACTGCTGCTGTGAGGCAGCAGTGCTAACCACTGAGCCTCCCTCTCTCTCTCTCTTTCACATACACACTCTGTCTGTCTCTCTCTCTCTCTCTCCCTCTTGCTCTCTCTTAATAATTTAGTTTAATAATATCCCCCCTGTAACAGGGTGACCAGAACTGGACACAGTACTCCAGAACAACATCCTGCACAACCCCAACATGCCATCCTAATCCCTGTACTCCAAGTTCTGAGCAATGAAGGTAAGAAATGTCTTCTTAACCCCCCCCCCCCACATGACGTAAACTTCAAAGAATCATGTACCTACACCCCTAGGTCTCTCTGTTCTCCAACAGTACTCAGGGCCCTCCCAGGAATTGTGTAAGTCCTGCCCTTCTTGGGTTTTACCAAAATGCAATACCTCATGGTTATCCAAATTAAACTCCATCTACTCCCTCCTCAGCCCACTGACCCAACTGATCAAGATCCTGTTGTAATCTTAGTTAAACTCCGTCACTGTCCCACCAACCATGGTGACCTAACTAACCAGACCTTCGATATTTCAGTTCCGCATTTCTTGTGTCCATTAGACCGTGGCTGGTTCCTGGGCCAGCTGCAGTACAGCACGGGAACAGACCCTTCAGCCCATCACATCTGTGCTGACCCTGATGCCTGTACATGGTCCATATCCCTGTATTCCCATTTGTCTGTATGTGTCTAACTGCCTCTTAAACAGGAAGGGGGTGCTCAGAAAAACAAAGTTCCAGAGAAACGAAACGGGGCACGTTTAGGGAGCTACAAGCAAGTGAATTTCTGGGAGATTTAAATCCCACAGATGACTGAGGGGTGGCTAATGTTGTGCCATTATTTAAGAAAGGACAAGCCAGGGAACTATAGACCAGTGAGCCTGACTTCGGTGGTGGGCAAGTCGTTGGAGGGAATCCTGAGGGACAGGATGTACATGTATTTGGAAAGGCAAGGACTGATTAGGGATAGTCAACATGGCTTTGTGCGTGGGAAATCATGTCTGACCAACTTGATTGAGTTTTTTTTTTAAGAACTTACCAAAAGGATTAATGAGGGCAGAGCAGTGGACAATGTCTACATGGACATGAGCAAGGCGTTCGACAAGGTTCCCCATGGGAGACTGATTAACAAGGTTAGATCTCATGGAATACAGGGAGAACTAGCCATTTGGATACAGAACTGGCTCAAAGGTAGAAGACAGAGGGTGGTGGTGGAGGGTTGTTTTTCAGACTGGAGGCCTGTGACCAGTGGAGTGCCACAAGGATCAGTGTTGGGCCCTCTACTTTTTGTAATTTATATAAATGATTTGGATGCGAGCATAAGAGGTATAGTTAGTAAGTTTGCAGATGACCCCAAAATTGGAGGTGTAGTGGACAGCGAAGAGGGTTACCTCAGATTACAACAGGATCTGGGCCAATGGGCTGAGAAGTGGCAGATGGAGTTTAATTCAGATAAATGCGAGGTGCTGCATTTTGGGAAAGCAAATCTTAGCAGGACTTATACACTTAATGGTAAGGTCTGAGGGAGTGTTGCTGAACAAAGAGACCTTGGAGTGCAGGTTCATAGCTCCTTGAAAGTGGAGTCGCAGGTCGATAGGATAGTGAAGAAGGTGTTTGGTATGCTTTCCTTTATTGGTCAGAGTATTGAGTACAGGAGTTGGGAGGTCATGTTGCGGCTGTACAGGACATTGGTGAGGCCACTGTTGGAATATTGCATGCAATTCTGGTCTCCTTCCTATCGGAAAGATGTTGTGAAACTTGGAAGGGTTCAGAAAAGATTTACAAGGATGTTGCCAGGGTTGGAGGATCTGAGCTACAGGGAGAGGCTGAACAGGCTGGGGCTGTTTTCCCTGGAGCGTCGGAGGCTGAGGGGTGACCTTATAGAGGTTTACAAAATCATGGGGGGCATGGATAGGGTAAATAGACAAAGTCTTTTCCCTGGGGTGGGGGAGTCCAGAACTAGAGGGCATAGGTTTAGGGTGAGAGGGGAAAGATATAAAAGACCTAAGGGGCAACTTTTTCACACAGAGGGTGGTACGTGTATGGAATGAGCTGCCAGAGGATGTGGTGGAGGCTGGTACAATGACAACATTTAAGAGGCATTTGGATGGGGACATGAATAGGAAGGGTTTGGAGGGATATGGACCGGGTACTGGCAGGTGGGACTAAATTAGGTTGGGATATCTGGGTCAGCATGGACGGGTTGGGCCGAATGGTCTGTTTCCGTGCTGTACATCTCTATGACTCGAAATGGGACTAGATCAATTGAGGATATCTGGGTCAGCATGGACGAGTTGGGCCGAAGGGTCTGTTTCCGTGCTGTACAACTCTATGATTCTAAATGAACATTTGGGTGGCTTTTCTCCCAAGTATTGTAGACACAGAACAAATCCTGATGCTAAATGAATGTCTGGGTAATGTTTGTCCCAGGCTTCGGGAGAATACAGAGGCCAGGGATCTCTGGTCAGCTCCTGGGACGGTCTCGCTGAGGCTCACATCATTTTTGTGGTGTACTTGATGGCTTCCGACTGTGCGTCTGTGCCGCTGGAATGCAGCGCTCCCTCCAGCTCCACCGTGCGCTGAACTGGGCCTCGCAGCCTGCTCCAGAGTAGGAGTAGGCCAAAGCACAGAGCGATGCTGCCCAGGAAGCAGGCCGAACCCATGGTGAAGACGACTGGGAGGGTCTCTTCGTCCAGGACGGATGGTGGGTGGGGGTGAGGAGGAAGGGGATGAGGAGGAGGAGGAGACGAAGCCATGAAGCGAAGGCCTGGCGCCCGGGCCTCGCACAGGGAAGGGAAAGCATCGAGGGCGTACTCCAGCAAGGCCCGGCCTCGCGCCTGAGGCGGGCTGGAGCACTGGGGGTTCCCTAAATCCAGGCCTCCTCCCTCCGCCGCCAGCGCCAACCACCACAGGTCACAGTCGCAGGCCAAAGGATTCGCATCGAGCAGGAGGACCGACAGCCTGAGGAAGGCCGGCCCTTCGTAAAGGGTCCACAGTCGGTTCCCGCTCAGGTCCAGCTCCTCCAGGCCCTTCAGCCCCTCCAGCTCGGCCTGGCCCACCCAGGCGATGGCGTTGCCGCTCAGGTCCAGCGCTCGGGTGTCGGTCGGGAGGCCCCTGGGGACGGAGTGGAGGCCCAGGCCTCGACACGAAACCGTCTGGTTAGGGGGAGGCCAGCATTGGCAGGGCAGGGGGCAGTCCCAGCTCGGCACGGGGCTGAAGGCCAGGCAAGGCCAGGCCCAGAGGCAGAGGCAGAGGCGAAGCCACAGCAGAGGGAGCGGGGATGGGATCGTTCCCAGGCAAGGCCCCATCCTCCAGTCAGGGCCTGGTCCACTCTCTGTGCCGTCTTCCCCCTACTGGACAGAAGGGATTACTCTGTCAGAGAGTGCTCCTTGGTCTTAATGACCCCCTCAACCAACCCCCCCCCCTACTCCCATTCCCACTCCCCCCACACACTCCACCCTCATAGACCACAGCCCCTTTACAATCCTTCAATAACCACACCCATGTCCCCCAAAAGCTCACCCCCCTCCCAATGTGGGATCTTCCTTGTTAATTTACCCCCCCTCCCCTCCACCCCTCATTCAATCCCCCCCGATGTGGGATCTTCCTTGTTCATTTAACCCCCTCCCCTTCACCCTCATTCAATACCCCCCAATGTGGGATCTTCCTTGTTCATTTACCCCCCTCCCCTCCACCCCTCATTCAATACCCCCCAATGTGGGATCTTCCTTGTTCATTTACCCCCCTCCCTTCCACCCCTCATTCAATACCCCCCAATGTGGGATCTTCCTTGTTCATTTAACCCTCCCCTTCACCCCTCATTTAATTCCCCCCCAATGTGGGATCTTCCTTGTTCATTTAACCCTCCCCTCCACCCCTCATTCAATCCCCCCCAATGTGGGATCTTCCTTATTCATTTACCCCCCTCCCCTCCACCCCCCCTCATTCAATCCCCCCCAATGTGGGATCTTCCTTGTTCATTTAACCCTCCCCTTCACCCCTCATTCAATCCCCCTCAATGTGGGATCTTCCTGATTCATTTACCCCCCTCCCCTCCACCCCCCTCATTTAATTCCCCCCCAATGTGGGATCTTCCTTGTTCATTTACCCCCCTCCCCTTCACCCCTCATTCAATCCCCCTCAATGTGGGATCTTCCTTGTTCATTTACCCCCCTCCCCTCTGCCCCTCATTCAATCCCCCTCAATGTGGGATCTTCCTGATTCATTTACCCCCCTCCCTTCCACTCCTCATTCAATGCCCCCCAATGTGGGATCTTCCTTGTTCATTTACCCCCCTCCCCCATTCAATCCTCCTACCCCATGTCACGTGCACTCTCCCCCGATGTGGGACCCCTCCTTATTTGTTCATTTACCCCCTTCCCCTCCCAATGGGATCTGCCTCACCTTTTGAATCTGCCCTGGTATATCCCATTCTCTCAGGGTTCGCCCCCACCCCTGCACCTCCGCCTTGAAGGGAAGCAGAGGTCATTCAGCCCCACCCTCCCCCCTCCCCTGGGGCCTGCGCTAGCCTGTCTGGATGGACAGTTAGCCACCCCCATCTTTGCCCTTTGCTGTGTTCATCCCTCCCTCAGTGGGACCCGCCTCCACCATAGACCCGAGCAGTGCACTTCCAGCCTCCAAACCCCTTCTCCCTTCTCCTGTGCCCTGTCCCACTTTGTCTCCTTTGCCACCTCCCGTGAGTTGGAATTGGCATGGTGCCAAGCGGGAGGTGAGTTTGGGCGAGCAGGAGATGCCAATTCCGCCCTGGTCCCTTGGGGTGGGGAGGGTGGAGATTGTTGGATTGAGAACCCCCCCCCCCCCCCCCAGGACGTGCAGACGCCAACCCGAATCCTCACCTGTTCGACGTCGAGGGATTCCCCCCGACTCTCTCGTCGTCCCTCGCCCCTCTCCGTTCCGTTGGTCGGGGGTAGGGGGAGAGGGGTTTCGAAGGCAGAGTCCCAGATGTGGCCAAATGCTTCCCCCCCCCCCCAACCCTCCCCCACGTTTGGCGCACAACACCACACACACACACACACTCGGCACCGAGAGATCCTTGGAAAGCCAATGGCCTGCGAGTTGAGACTGGCCCCCCCTCAGAATCGAACCACCTCCTCAAAGCCTCCTTCCAGACACAGGGCAGTGGGCCGAGGGTGTGGGGTTTATATTAAAGACGGACCCCTCTCCGATCCTGGGTCTTGGCTGCTGAAGGGTTCGACGTGTGTCAAAATAATCCGTGATTCCCTGGGGTTGGGGGAGGGGGGGGAGGGGGAGAGGGAGAGAGAGAGGGAGAAAGAGTGACCAGCAGACAGAGTGAAGGCAACAGGAACTGAAAGAGAGAGAAAAAGAAAGAGAGAGAGAGAGACTGGCAAACAGAGAGAGAGAGAGATGGAGTGAAGGCAACAGGAATTGAGAGAGAGAAAAGGGAACAGGAGAACGAGAGAGAGAGAGTATGTGACTGCAAAATGGAGAGAGGGAATGAGTGAAGGAAACAGGAACTGAGGGAGAGAAAAGGGAACAGGAGAACGAGAGAGAGAGAGTATGTGACTGCAAAACGGAGAGAGGGAATGAGTGAAGGAAACAGGAATTGAGAGAGAGAAAAGGGAACAGGAGAACGAGAGAGAGAGTATGTGACTGCAAAATGGAGAGAGGGAATGAGTGAAGGAAACAGGAACTGAGGGAGAGAAAAGGGAACAAGAGAACGAGAGAGAGAGTATGTGACTGCAAAACGGAGAGAGGGAATGAGTGAAGGAAACAGGAACTGAGGGAGAGAAAAGGGAACAGGAGAACGAGAGAGAGAGTATGTGACTGCAAAGTGGAGAGAGGGAATGAGTGAAGGAAACAGGAACTGAGGGAGAGAAAAGGGAACAGGAGAACGAGAGAGTGAAAGGTAAACAGGGAGAGGGATGGAGTGAAGGAAACAGGAATTGAGAGAGAGAGAGAAAGAGACAGTGAAGATTAAAGTGTGATAATCACTGACCGAAGGTGGAAGGTCGGCTCACGGATTGATTGTTGAAGTTGTGATTGAGTTGATTAGGAGCAGGCTTCCTGAACACCAGTTGGTTTCCCTCCTGACTCTCTCCGTGCCTGGGGGGGGGGGGGGGGAGGGGCAGGAGGTTAATGTTAATGTCACAGTGTGTGATGAGCTATCGACAGCTGAGTCCATATATACCCTGGTCATCCTAAACCAATCGAGGAGGATCCCTGGTGTCTGGTATCACGGAGATAGAGACCTTGACCCCAACCAGTCAACACTAGGGCCTGGGACCAACTCTCAGATTCACCATGGCCATTCGGTCCAGCCTGCCCACCCCGCTTCTATCTCCTTGTGCCTATACGCTGCCCAGTATTTCTATCCAACCCACTGTCCAGTCCCCCCTCTCCTGAATGCCCCCGCCACACACACACACACACACACACACACACTGGGGGAGAATCCCTCTGATCCTCCCACCCCCCTCTCCCCTCACATCGTGTCACCTTAATTCCAAGCCCCCTCCCCCCCGTTCTTTTTATGAGAGGGAATGGATTCTGTCTCTCTCTCTCTCTCCTCGGCCCAGCACCGTCCCCCCTTCATGCCTTGGATCTCTCCCTCTCTCTCCCCCCCCCCCCAGAGAGAACAATCCCCATCCCCACTTTCTTCAGTCCCTCCTCGTCCCTGAGGCGTCTTAATCCTGGCCCTGTTCATGTCACTCTCTGCACCCCCCCCCCTCTCTCTCCCCCTCCCTGTCTCTCCCTCTCTCTCCCTCTCCCCCTCCCTGTCTCTCTCTCTCTCTCCCTCCCTGTCTCTCTCTCTCTCTCTCTCTCTCCCTCTCTCCCTCCCTGTCTCTCCCTCTCTCTCCCTCACCCCCTCCCTGTCTCTCTCTCCCCCTCCCTGTCTCTCTCTCTCTCCCTCCCTGTCTCTCTCTCTCTCCCTCCCTGTCTCTCTCTCTCTCTCTCTCTCCCTCTGTCCTTCTGTCTCTGTCTCTCTCTCTCTCCTCTCTGTCACTCTCTGCACTCTGTCTCTCTCTCTCTCTCTCTCTCTCTGATTCTCTCTCTCTGTCTCTCTCAATCTCTTTCTCTCTGTCTCTCTCTCTCCCCTCTCTGTCTGTCTGTCCCTCTCCCTCTCTCTCTCTCACTTTGTCTCTCCCTCCCTCTCTCTCTTTCTTTGTCTCTCCCTCTATCTCGCTCTCTGTCTCTCTCTCCAACTGTCTGTCTCTCTCTCTGTCTCTCTCTCTCTCCATCTCTGTCTGTCTGTCTTTCTCTCTCTTTCTGTCTCTCTGTCCCTCCCCCGTCTCTCTCTCTCTGTCTGTCTCTGTCTCTGTCTCTCTGTCTCTCTCTCTCTCTCTCCATCTGTCTCTCTCTCTCTCCGTCTGTCTCTCTCTCTCTTTCTCTCTCTCTCTCTCTCCCACTCCGTCTGTCTGTCTCTCTCTCTCCGTCTGCCTCTCTCTCTCTGTCTGTCTCTGTTTTTTTCTCTCCCTCTCTCCCTCTCTCTCCGTCTGTCTCTCTCTCTCTCTTTCGCTCTCTCTCTCTCTCTCTCTCTCTCCATCTGTCTCTCTCTCCGTCTGACTCTCTCTCTCTCTGTCTCTGTTTTTTTCTCTCCCTCTCTCTCCGTCTGCCTCTCTCTCTCTGTCTCTGTTTTTTTTCTCTCCCTCTCTCCCTCTCTCTCCGTCTGTCTCTCTCTCTCTCTCTCTCCCTCTCTCCCCCTCTCTCTCCGTCTGTCTCTCTCTCTCTGTCTCTGTCTGTCTGTCTGTCTGTCTCTGTCTCTCTCTCTCTCTCTCATGCATTCCCATCTTCCCCATAATGTGGGACCCACACCTGGACACAATACTGCAGCTGAGATCTTGTACAGATCTAGATCCACTTCCTGGCTCTTGTACCCTGTGCCCCTGTTAACAAAGCCAAGGACACTGTCTGCTTGACTAACAGCAGCATCGACTTGTCATACAGCCATAGAGATGTACAGCACGGAAACAGACCCTTCGTCTCAACTCGTTCATGCTGTCCCAGATATCCTAACTTCATCTCGTCCCATTTAGAGTCATAGAGATGTACAATCCTCACTGCCCCCCTCCCTCTCTTCCCCCCTTTAAAACCGACATCGCAGGTAGATAGGATAGTGAAGAAGGTGTTTGGTATGCTCTCCTTTATTGGTCAGAGTATTGAGTACAGGAGTTGGGAGGTCATGTTGCGACTGTACAGGACATTGGTTAGGCCACTGTGGGAATATTGCGTGCAATTCTGGTCTCCTTCCTATCGGGAAAGATGTTGTGAAACCTGAAAGGGTTCAGAAAAGATTTACAAGGATGTTTCCAGGGTTGGAGGGTTTGAGCTACAGAGAGAGAGGCTGAACAGGCTGGGGCTGTTTTCCCTGGAGCGTCGGAGGCTGAGGGGTGACCTTATAGAGGTTTATAAAATTATGAGGGGCATGGATAGGATAAATAGGCAAAGTCTTTTCCCTGGGGTGGGGGAGTCCAGAACTAGAGGGGCATAGGTTTAGGGTGAGAGGGGAAAGATATAAAAGAGACCTAAGGGGCAACTTTTTCACCCAGAGGGTGGTACGTGTATGGAATGAGCTGCCAGAGGATGTGGTGGAGGCTGGTACAATGACAACATTTAAGAGGCATTTGGATGGGTATATGAATAGGAAGGGTTTGGAGGGATGTGGGCCGGGTGCTGGCAGGTGAGACCAAAGTTTTGGGCGGCACAGTGGTTAGCACTGCTGTCTCACCGCGCCAGGGACCTGGGTTCAATTCCCAGCCTCAGGCGACTGACTGTGTGGAGTTTGCACATTCTCCCCGTGTCTGCGTGGGTTTCCTCCGGGTGCTCCGGTTTCCTCCCACAGTCCAAAGATGTACAGGTTAGGGTGGGTTGGCCATGCTAAATTGCCCGTAGTGTAAGGTGTCCAGGGATGTGCAGGTTAGGGTGGATTGGCCGTGAGAAATTGTCCCATAGTGCCCAGGGATGTGCAGGTTAGGGTGGATTGGCCGTGAGAAATTGTCCCATAGTGCCCAGGGATGTGCAGGTTAGGGTGGATTGGCCATGGGAAATTGTCCCATAGTGCCCAAGGATGTGCAGGTTAGGGTGGATTGGCCGTGGGAAATTGTCCCATAGTGCCCAGGGATGTGCAGGTTAGGGTGGATTGGCCGTGGGAAATTGTCCCATAGTGCCCAAGGATGTGCAGGTTAGGGTGGATTGGCCGTGGGAAATTGTCCCATAGTGCCCAAGGATGTGCAGGTTAGGGTGGATTGGCCATGGCAAATTGTCCCATAGTGTTCGGTCTGGATGGGTTGCTCTTCAGAGGGTCTGTGGGGACTTGCTGGGCCGAAGGGCCTGTTTCCACGCTGCAGGGAACCTAATCTGATTAGGTTGGGATATCTGGTCGGCATGGACGGGTTGGGCTGTACATTGAGCTTTCAGGAGGGGACGGGGGGGGCAGGGTGTGGGGAGGCTCTGGCAAGGGGATGCCTCTCACCGTCGAGCAACCCCCGGGTTACCCAGGGCTGGGTGGAATCGGCGGGTTGGGGGTGGGGGAACGGTGTTATCTCTGGTTCGGGTTCTCTCCCTTTGCTCCTGCACCTTCCCACAACCCCCCCCCCCCACCCACCCCACCCCACCCCAGCCGCTGGCGTTTCCGACTGTAATCCAGAGCGGGCCGCCTCTGCATTAGCGTAGCCGCCCGCAGCCAAGAGAGCTTCCCCGGCCTGGAGTGCCAATTCTAATCCAAACTCCCCCCTCCTCTCCAGTCACAGAGTAAATCCCCTTAAATCTCCTTTCGCTGGCAGAATCCACTCCAGTCAGCTCTCGCAGTCTGTCGTCTCCCTGTCCAGACGGTCAAGTCCTCAGGGAGGGGAGGGTGGGGGAGTGTGCGCCTGAGGCCTGGGTAAAACGGCGTGGGTTTTACAATCCAGAGTCTGGAGGCGCAGGTTGGGGGGGGGGGGGGGGCGATAAACGGAGCCGCCCGTCAGGGTAAGCCTGCTTCCCCACCCTCTCTCCCAGCAGTGCCTCAGAGACCTACTCCCACGCCCAGGCTTCAGTCCCGGCCTAATCTGGGACTAGGCCTTCCCCTCAATGGCCGAACCGTGAACCGGTGAAGGGAGCTGGGGTGTGTGCGGTGGGGGGAAGGGGAGGGGGGAGGGGCGTTGTCCAGGCTGGGCCGAATGGCCTCAGGCTCGAGAAATCTCTAAAACGGGACTGGGGGGTGGGGTTTTTAAAATAAATTCTTTAATCGCTTCCACCGCTGAGAAACCTCAGTCCTGTTTTCGTAGTAAAACAGTGACTGGTCCTTTGCCTTTCAGGAAACTTATTTGCTGGTGAGTATTTTACGATGCGGGCAATCGCACAATATTGGATCCAGAAGAGGCCGCTCAGCCCTTTCCACTGCTAGCCCCTCCCCCTCTCAGCGGCTAATCCGTGGACTCTGAATTGCCATCTGCTCCCCTCCTCCCCTCCACCCCCCCCACCCATATTACCTTCCACCTGCTCCTTACTCATTGACAATCACGACTCCAAAGTATACCTGCCCCGAACACTCTTGGAGGGAAATGTCCAGCTCGCCCCTTATCTCCGTGTCCAATGTCACCTTCACCCAGTGAGTTCGGGAGCCGGTGGGATTCTCTGACACAGCCGACAGTCAGGGCGGGAACATTGACTGTTTCCAATAACAGTACAGCACACGAACAGGCCCTGCGGCCCACAATGATCGTGCTGAACATGACCCCAAATCAAACTGGTCCCCCCCTGCCTGCCTTTGGTCCA
>NC_092755.1:103481594-103484094 GCF_047496795.1 Chiloscyllium punctatum
AGCGTGTGTGTAAGTGAGGGTGTGTGTATGAGTGTGAGAGTGTGTGTGTGTGAGTGAGTGTGTGAGTGTGTGTATGTGTGTGTGTGAGTGAGCGTGTGCATGCGTGTGTGTATGTGTGTGTGTGTAAGTGAGCATATGTGTGAGGGTGTGTGTGTGTGAGTGTGAGAGTGTGTGTGAGTGAGAGTGTGAGTGTGTGTGTGTGAGCGTGTGTGTGAGTGTGTGTGTGTGAATGTGAGAGTGTGTGTATGAGTGTGTGTGTGTATGTGTGTGAGTGAGTGTGTGTGAGTGTGAGAGTGTGTGTGTATGAGTGTGTGTGAGTGTGTGTATGTATGTGTGTGAGTGTGAGTGTGTGTGTATGAGTGTGTGTGTGAGTGTGTGTGTGAGTGTGAGAGTGTGTGTGTGAGTGTGTGTGTGTATGTATGTGTGTGAGTGTGAGTGTGAGTGTGTGTGTATGAGTGTGTGTGTGAGTGTGTGTGTGAGTGTGAGAGTGTGTGTGTATGAGTGTGTGTGTGTATGTATGTATGTGTGTGAGTGTGTGTGTGAGTGTGAGAGTGTGTGTGTATGAGTGTGTGAGTGTGTGTATGTATGTGTGTGAGTGTGTGTGAGAGTGTGTGTGTATGAGTGTGTGTGTGTATGTATGTGTGTGAGTGTGTGTGAGTGTGAGAGTGTGTGTGTATGAGTGTGTGTGCGTATGTATGTGTGTGAGTGTGTGTGTGAGTGTGAGAGTATGTGTGTATGAGTGTGTGTGTGAGTGTGTGTATGTATGTGTGTGAGTGAGTGTGAGAGTGTGTGTGTATGAGTGTGTGTGTGTATGTATATGTGTGAGTGTGTGTGTATGAGTGTGTGAGCGTGTGTGTGAGTGTGAGAGTGTGTGTATGAGTGTGTGTGTATGTATGTGTGTGAGTGTGTGTGTGAGTGTGAGAGTGTGTGTGTGTGTGTATATGTATGTGTGTGAGCGTGTGTGTGTGTGTGTGTGTGTGAATGTGAGAGTGTGTGTGTATGTATGTGTGTGAGTGTGTGTGTGTGTGAGAGTGTGTGTGTATGAGTGTGTGTGTGTATGTGTGTGTGAGTGTGTGTGTTAGTGTGAGAGTGTGTGTGTATGTATGTGTGTGTGTGTGTGTGTGTGAGTGTGTGTGTGTATGTATGTGTGTGTGTGAGCGTGTGTGTGAGTGTGAGAGTGTGTGTGTATGAGTGTGTGTGTGTATGTATGTGTGTGAGTGTGTGTGTGAGTGTGAGAGTGTGTGTGTGTGAGTGTGTGTATGTATGTGTGTGAGTGAGCGTGTGTGTGTGAGAGTCGGAAGGCAGTGTGATGCCTTCCCTGGGTGAATAGCCGTGCCCCTGCACTGTGCGTGCTGCTGGTGAACAGGGATGTGGAGCAGTCGGTGTTACTGAGCGGTGGGTTCCCCCCTCACTCCTGCACACCAGACTGACCATGGGGCATTGGACCACCCCTCAGCCACACTCCCCTCACTACAAACCAACCAAAAACCCCACATCATCCACCCCTCGTGGCTAGTGCCCTTGCGAATGGCAACAGGAGTCCCTTCGGCCCTGTGCCCTGCTGCTAGCCCTGTGTGTTTAAGGGACAGCTCCCTTCCCCCGGCTTCCATCCAGTCCCAACCTCCCTGCGAGGGGTGGGGGGGGGTGTTCTTAGCAACTTCCCCTTTCGGACACAGTCTATGATTGAGTCTTGCACAATCTCAGGCAGTGGGGTCCAGCTCCTAACCTCGAGACTGCTGTCTGCTCTCTCTCTGTCTGCTAACCACAACCGCTCTGAGCCTTTCGTTCTGAAGTGCGTCTGCCACCAGACGAGACCGCAAGTTTTTTTCTGGTGACTGAGTGAGACTTCCTCTCACACTGCTCCTGTCACACCTCACAAACGTCCCCCTCGCTCTCTAACCGCATCGGTACCATGTCTTGCTAAGTGACCACTCAGCCCAGCCCGCTGTCCCTCTGAGTCACTCTTTCTGACTCGCCCGTGTTCACAGTCCACCGTCAGGTTAATACAAGGCACGAGTCCGAACGCAGCGAGAGTACCGTGGAAGGAATCGGGGCCCCGTATCCAAGCAAGGATAGACCAGAGGGCACTCCAGAGAAGGTACACTCAGCCGATCCCGGGGACGGAGGGGATTGTCTGTTGAGGGAAGGGTGGAGTCGGTTGGGTCTGGCGTTTGGAGGAATGAGATTGAAGATTCTCAGGGGTAGGGGGACATTGACAGGGAGATGTGTCCCTTTCTCTCTCTGTCTCTCTTTCTCTCTCTCGCGCTCTCTGTCTCTCTCTTTCTCTCTCTCTGTGTCTCTGTCCCTCTCTCTCTGTCTGTCTCTATCTCTCTCTGTCTCCCACTCTCCCTCTCTCTGTGTGTGTGTCTCTCTCTCTCTCTCCCTCTCTGTCTCTCTTTCTCTGTCTCTCTCTGTCTGTCTCTATCTCTCTCTGTCTCTGTCTCTCTCTGTCTCCCACTCTCTCTCTCTCTGTGTCTCTCTCTGTGTCTCTCTCTGTCTC
>NC_092755.1:103489094-103506594 GCF_047496795.1 Chiloscyllium punctatum
TATGTTTCGGTTTGGTTTCGAGCTGTCTGGGTCCCCTGTATCCTGTTGTAAACTGATCGATGGTATCAGTGCGTGTTGAGGCAGGAAGCAAATGTTTTCCGCTCTGTTATCTCAACATCCTGCCCATGAGCATCCTGGGTAATGACCATCTTCGCCTGGTCCAGGGCGCCAGCCTGTCATTGGTCTGATCACCGGCCTGTTCAGGGAACCCCCCCCCCCAACCCACCCAGTGTGAACGGTGGTGAATCTCACATTCACCGGAAAAGTCTGGAATCAAATATCCGTAATCAGCTTCACTCGAGGGGCAAGGAATTCTACCCTCCTTCCCCAGTCCCGGCCTACACGTGACTCCATTCCCCCCCAGGTGACGGGGTTGAGGTTTAGCTGGACAATGTGAGGGGGCGATAAATCCCGGGCCTACTTCACTAGGCCCGCACCCTGTCAATGAACAGCTCAAACTGTGTTGACCCCGGTGCCCATCCCCCACATAAGGGATAGCCTTCTCCATTGACGGACTCCAGTCCCATCCATCCTGCAGAAATGGAGGCCCCGTGCGTTTCCCGTCCAGTCCCTGTCATTGGCCCCCCCGCTCCCTCCCAGGCTTGGCCCAGGCCTGACCTCTCTGTGTTTGTTGTCACTGTCTCTCTCCCCCCCCCCCCCCCACCCCACCCCCCACAACCCCGGCTTTCCGAACGCAGGTGACCCACACCGGACCTTCGCCTGGTTTTCCCAGGACGGGCACCGTAACTACAGCACGCTGCTGCTCAGCAAGGAGATGGGGACGCTGTACGTGGGAGCTCGCGATGTCCTGTTCGCTGTCAACACCTCGGTCATTGGGCAACTGGACTTGATCAAGGAGGCGAGTGCCCGTCAGACCTCGCCCGTTGCGTGGAAATCTCAGAAACTGGGTCCACTCCACCATCCAATGCCACCAGAACCTAACGTCCAATTCAGTCCCCTGCTTTCTCCCATCTCTCCTCATCCCTTTTGCCCCAATCTCTCTCTCTTTCTTCCCATCTCTGTCCACTTCTGTCCCAATCTCTCTCTCTCTCTCTCTCCCTCCATCTCTCTCTCTCTTCCATCTCTCCCACTTTCCCACCTCTCCTCCCATATCTCTCTGTCCCTCTCCCCATCGCTCTCTTTCTCTCTCTCTTTCTCTTCTTCTTCCCTACCTCTCTCCACTTCTCTCTCCCTCCATCTCTTTCTCTGACCCCTCCATCTCTCTCTCTCTTTCCCTCTTCCTCCATCTCTCTCTCTCCATCTCTCTCCCTCCATCTCTCTCTCTCTACCTCCCTCCATGTCTCTCCCTCCCTCCATGTCTCTCTCTCCCCCTCCCTCCATCTCTCTCTCTCTACCTCCCTCCATGTCTCTCCCTCCCTCCATGTCTCTCTCTCCCCCTCCCTCCATCTCTCTCTCTCCCTCCATCTCTCTCCCTCCCTCCATCTCTCTCTCTCTACCTCCCTCCATGTCTCTCCCTCCCTCCATATCTCTCTCCCTCCATCTCTCTCTCCCCCTCCCTCCATCTCTCTCTCTCTCTCCATCTCTCTCTCTCCTTCCGTGTCTTTCTCTCTCCCTCCATCTCTCTCCCTCCCTCCATCTCTCTCTCTCTCTGCCTCCCTCCCTCTCTCTGTCCTCCATCTCTCCCTCTTTCTCACCTCTCTTCCTCTCTCTCTCTCCCTCTCCCCATCCCTTCTCTCTCTCTCTCCCCCCCTTCAGTCCCCCCTTCCTCCCCTTGAGTTTATTACCCACCTCCTCATTCGAAACCTTCCAATGTTCTAACCCTGACCACCTTCTGTCTGAAGAAGCCTCACTCTCTGAGGGAAGCTACTTAGAGTCATAGAGATGTACAGCACGGAAACAGACCCTTCGGTCCAACCCGTCCATGCTGACCAGATATCCCAACCCAATCTAGTCCCACCTGCCAGCACCCGGCCCGTATCCCTCCAAACCCTTCCTATTCATGTCCCCATCCAAATGCCCCTTAAATGCTGTAATTGTACCAACCTCCACCACATCCTCTGGCAGCTCATTCCATACACGTACCACCCTCTGGGTGAAAAAGTTGCCCCTTAGGTCTCTTTTATATCTTTCCCCCCTCACCCTAAACCTATGCCCCTCTAGTTCTGGACTCCCCCACCCCAGGGAAAAGACTTTGTCTATTTACCCTATCCATGCCCCTCCTTACTTTATAAACCTCTATAAGGTCACCCCTCAGCCTCCGACGCTCCAGGGAAAACAGCCCCAGCCTGTTCAGCCTCTCCCTGTAGCTCAGATCCTCCAACCCTGGCAACATCCTTGTAAATCTTTTCCGAACACTTTCAAGTTTCGCAACATCCTTCTTGCAGGAGGGAGCCCAGGATTAAATGGTGTCTCAGTGGTTAGCACTGCAGTCGCACAGCACCAGGGGCCCAGGTTCAATTCCAGCCTCAGGTGACTGTCTGTGTGGAGTTTGCACATTCTCCCCGTGTCTGGATGGGTTTCCTCTGGGTGCTCCGGTTTCCTCCCACAGTCCAAAGATGTGCAGGTTAGGGTGGATTGGCCGTGGGAAATTGTCCCATAGTGCCCAGGGATGTACAGGTTATGGTGGATTGGCCATGGGAAATTGTCCCATAGCGCCCAGGGATGTGCAGGTTAGGGTGGGTTGGCCATGGGAAATTGTCCCATAGTGCCCAGGGATGTGCAGGTTAGGGTGGATTGGCCATGGGAAATTGTCCCATAGTGCCCAGGGAGGTGCAGGTTAGGGTGGATTGGCCATGGGAAATTGTCCCATAGTGTCCAGGGATGTGTAGGTTAGGGTGGATTGGCCATGGGGAATTGTCCCATAGTGCCCAGGGATGTGCAGGTTAGGGTGGGTTGGCCGTGGGAAATTGTCCCATAGTGCCCAGGGATGTGCAGGTTAGGGTGGGTTGGCCGTGGGAAATTGTCCCATAGTGCCCAGGGATGTGCAGGTTAGGGTGGATTGGCCGTGGGAAATTGTCCCATAGTGTCCAGGGATGTGCAGGTTAGGGTGGGTTGGCCGTGGGAAATTGTCCCATAGTGTCCAGGGATGTGCAGGTTAGGGTGGGTTGGCCATGGGAAATTGTCCCATAGTGCCCAGGGATGTACAGGTTAGGATGGATTGGCCATGGGGAATTGTCCCATAGTGCCCAGGGATGTGCAGGTTAGGGTGGGTTGGCCATGGGAAATTGTCCCATAGTGTCCAGGGATGTGCAGGTTAGGGTGGATTGGCCGTGGGAAATTGTCCCATAGTGCCCAGGGATGTGCAGGTTAGGGTGGATTGGCCATGGGAAATTGTCCCATAGTGCCCAGGGGTGTGCAGGTTAGGATGGATTGGCCATGGGGAATTGTCCCATAGTGCCCAGGGATGTGCAGGTTAGGGTGGGTTGGCCATGGGAAATTGTCCCATAGTGTCCAGGGATGTGCAGGTTAGGGTGGATTGGCCATGGGAAATTGTCCCATAGTGCCCAGGGATGTGCAGGTTAGGATGGATTGGCCGTGGGAAATTGTCCCATAGTGCCCAGGGATGTACAGGTTAGGGTGGATTGGCCGTGGGAAATTGTCCCATAGTGCCCAGGGATGTACAGGTTAGGGTGGATTGGCCATGGGAAATTGTCCCATAGTGTCCAGGGATGTACAGGTTAGGGTGGATTGGCCATGGGAAATTGTCCCATAGTGCCCAGGGATGTGCAGGTTAGGATGGATTGGCCGTGGGAAATTGTCCCATAGTGCCCAGGGATGTGCAGGTTAGGATGGGTTGGCCATGGGAAACTGCCCGTAGTATTAGGTGCATTAGTCAGAGGGAAATGGATCTGGGTGGGTCGGTGTGGACTGGTTGGGCCGAAGGGCCTGTTTCCACCTGTGCAGAACCCAGTCTAATAAACCCTGTCCACTTTCACATTAACAGTCCCGATTACTAGCTATTCCCTCTGCTGGCCTGCCCGTTATCCATGCCTGTGTCTGTCCCACTGGGCTTCCCTCAGTTTGGACTCCCCCTGCATCCATGTTTTAATCCTTACCCCCTCCCACCCTCACCCCCAACTCTCGTGCTACCGTCGGTTCTGAGGGAAGGGTCGCCGGGCCCGATACGTGCATCCCGATTTCTCTCCCCGGAACAATGGAGCTTTTCCAGCGGTTTCTGTTAGGAACGGAGCTGGGAGGGAGAGTGGGTGGGGTGGGGGGGGGTTGGGGGTTGTCGAATATTCCAAAGAGTGCCCCCTCCCCCTCGCCCCCGACTGGGTGGCGGGTGGGAGGGGGATACAGAATCGCAGGAGGTTGGGAACGCGGGCTACAGCGAAAACGGGTGGGGATGTGTGATGGCGGACGGGCCGAGTGGCCTCCTGTCTTGTGAAGCCGCTGACCCGGTGATCGCTCGGTGTGTTTCGGGTTTTGCAGCTGCAGTGGAAGGCGACGGAGAGGAAGGTGGCCGACTGTTCCTTTAAAGGGAAGAGCAAAGAGGTGAGGAGGTGGGAGAGCGTAACCCCTTTCCAAACGCGCCCCCCCCCCCCCACAAGCTCCGAAAGCGGCACGCGATTACCCCCACCCTCCCGAACCCCCTAACCATCCCTCCGACTGAGCCCTCCCTCATTCCGAACTGCCCCTCTGACAATCTGAGGCGTTTCTGAGTCAATCTCCACTCAATCCTTGCAGGGCACCAACGAGCCATTCAGCCCATCGGGCCTGTTCTCCCTCGAGTCCCTTTGCCTCACTCCACTTCCTGTCTCTCTCTCTCTCTCTCTCTCTCTCATCCTTGAACGAGCCAGCGGGAAAGCATTCCACAAATTCACTCCCCTCGGCGGCTGAAGTGACTGTCCTCCCCCTCCACCTTCAAGGCTCCTTTACTCTGAGATGATGCACCCCACCCCCCCCAAGACTGTCTCACACACACACACACGGGGAACGATCTCTCCACATCTCCCCCTGTCTGTGTCACTCCCCCCCCCCCCCTGCCAAGAATCCTTAATAAGGTCTCCCTTCCTTCTAACCTCCAGGCCTCTACCATCTCAACCTCATCAGACAGGCCCCAGCCTCAGTGGAGCTGCCCCCCCAATCGACCTTCTGCCTGGATACGGGGCCCCTTGGTATCCCAGCTGTGGTCTGCCTGGTGCGTTGTGGGGCCTAGTCAACCTGGGATCCGAGCAGATCTGACGTGTTGCCAACATTTGAAAAAGGCGCGTCCCTTTCAAATGCTCAGGCCGGACCTACCTAAGGATGTGGGGCCCTCCTGAACTTTGTCTCTTTAAGAGCTGGGCACTGGTGGCACAGCAGGTAGTGTCCCTCCCTCTGAACCTGGAGATCCGTGATAACGTTGGGTCACACAGCATGGGAAACAGACCCTTCAGCCCAGCCAGTCGATGCTCCCAAACTAAACTAGTCCCACCCTCCTGCAGCTGGACCATATCCCTCCAAATCTTCCCTCTTCGCAAACTTTATACAAATGCCTTTTGAGTGTCCCCAGACCCACCACTCCCTCAGGGAGTTCATTCTGTGCACAAACCACTCTCCGCGTAAACAAAGTTGCCCCTCCTGTCTTTTCTAAATCCCCTCCCCTCTCAACTTACGAACGTACCCCCAGTCATGAACTTATCCAAATGTCTTTTCAACGTTGCTATGGTACCACATCTACCACTTCCTCAGGAAGTGAGGAAGACATTTACCTCATGTCTTTTTAAATTCTCTCCCCTCTCCCCTCCCCCCCCCTAGTTTTGGAATTCCCCCCCCCCCCCCCAATAGGGAAAAGACCCCTACCGTTAACCCTATCCATACCCCTCAGGATTTTATAAACCTCTATAAGGTCACCCTCTCAACCTCCTACATTCCAGGGAAAGAAAATCCCAGCCTTTTTTTTTTGTAGTGCAAACCGTCTGTTCCCGGTAACATCCTGGTTGGTCTCTCCTGAACCCTCTCCAGTTTAATACTACCCTCCCTGTAACAGTGCGATCAGAACTGGACGCAGTCCTCCAGACGAGCCCTCACCAGTGTCCTGTACAACCCCAACATGGCGTCCCCAACTCCTGTACTCAAAGGCCTGAGCAATGAAGGCAAGCGTGGTAAACACCTTCTTGACCCCACTGTGTCGCAAACTTCAAAGAATTATGTCTCTGCACCCCTGGGTCTCCTTGTTCTACAACACCACAGGGTTCCACCAGAAAGTCCTGGGGCCCTTGTTGGTTTCCCCAAAATGCAGCACCTCGCATTCATCCAACCTCAACTCCATCTGTCCCTCCTCAGCCCATCGGTGAACCTGATCGTGGCTGAGTGGATTGTTGAGAGATATCGGAATGTCCTCCTGGCCAAACTGGGAGGTTTGCTGAGGGAACAAACGCTTTAGAAATGTCTGGGAGTGAAGGTGAGGTCAGGAGTAGACCATCAGCCTGCCGAGTCTGATCTGTCACTCCGAGGATTAATGTCTTCCCTTCGGACGGTCTCTCTCTCTCTCTCTCTCTCTCAGTCCCCCTTGGTTCGGGTGGAGGTGCTGGATGGGAATTGCCGGCTCTCTGCCCTCGGGGACAGACAGAGACAGTGGGATATTCTCCCTGCAACCCCCCCCAACCCCGGCCTGTGAGTGTAGAGGTTATTAATGGCTGCAGTAACTGTATTGTTTGAGCCTATCTGCTCTCGCTTCCACAGTGGGACTGCTTCAACTTTATCCGGATGGTGTTGCCCCTAAACGCCAGCTACCTGTACACCTGTGGGACCTTCGCGTTCAGCCCAAGCTGTGCTTACATAGTAAGATCCCACCGACACTACCGGGGACCAGCAGGGCTGATGGAGAGCTCTCCAATCTGCACTGACTCTCCCTGTTAGCAGGGTCCAGACTGCTCTGTCACTGGGGGCTCTCTCTCTCTCTCTCTCTCTCTCTATCTCCCCCTCTCTCACTATGGCTTTCTCTGTTTGCATCTCTCTGTCCCTCGCTCCCTCTCTCCCTCCCTCTCCCCCTCCCTCCCTCTCTCTCTCCCTCTCTCTCTCTCTCCCCTCCCCTCCCTCTCCCTCTCCCTCTCTCTCTCTCTCTCTCTCTCTCCCTCTCCTTCCCTCTCCCCCTCTCTCTCTCCCTGTCCTTCCCTCTCCCTCCCCTCTCTCACTATGGCTTTCTCTGTTTGCATCTCTCTGTCCCTCACTCTCTCTCTCCCTCTCTCTCCCTCCCTCTCTCCCTCTCCCTCCCTCTCTCCCTCTCTCCTTCCCTCTCTCCCTCCCTCTACCTCCCTCTCTCCCTCCCTCCCTCTCTCCCTCTCTCCCTCTCTCCCTCTCTCTCCCTCCCTCTCTCCCTCTGTTCCTCCCTCTCTCTCCCTCTACCTCCCTCTCGCCCTCTCTCTCTCACTGTCTTCCTCTTTCCCCCTTTCTCTCTATGCTTTTGTCTGTTTGTATCTCTTTCTCTCTCTCTATCTCTGTCCTTCCCTCTCTCTCTATCTCCCTCCCTCGCTTTCACTCTCTCTCACTCACTCACTGATTCTCACACTCATTCACTCCCATCCACACTCACTCACACTCACACATAGACACACACTTACACTCACAGACACTCACTCACACAAACAAACACACAATCACAGACACACACACACTCAGACACACACTCAAACAAACACACACACACTCACAGACACACACACAGACGCACACACACTTACACACATACACACAGACATACACACAAACACACACAGGCACACACACACACATACACACACACACTCACACACGCACTCAGACACACACTCACAGACACAAATACTCACACAAACACACACACACAGACATATACACAAACACACACAGACACACACTCTCACACACACTCACTCACACACACACACTCACTCACAGACACTCACACACACTCACACACACACTCTCACACACAGGCACACACACTCACAGACACACACACAAACACACACATGCTCACAGACACACACAGACACACACTCTCACACACACTCACAGACACACTCTCACACACAGACACACACTCACAGACACACTCACACACAGACACACATACTCACAGACACACACAGAGACACTTACACACTCACACAAACACACACAGACATACACACAAACACACACAGACACACTCTCACGGACACACACACACAGGCACACACACACAACACACACACTCACAGACACTCACAGACACACTCTCACACACAGACACACACTCTCAAAGACACAGACACACACAGGCACACACACACAACACACACACTCACACACACACAGACACACACACACTCACACACACACAGACACACACACACTCAAACACACATACACACACACTCTCCCACACACACACAACACACACAGGCACACACACAACACACATAGACACACTCACACTCACGCACACTCACAGACACACACTCACACATGCACACACACACTCTACCACACACACACTCCCACTCACACACAGACTCACACACATACACTCACACACACATGCACACTCACAAACACACACACACTCACACACACACAGACACACACACAGACACACACACACTCTCACACACACTCACACACACACTCTCACAAACACACACACACACACGCACACAGTCACACATACATACACACACACACACACACACATTCACACTCACACACACACTCACGCACACACACACACTCACAGGCACAATAACACAAACACACACATACTCACAGACACAGACACAAATACACAGAGACACACACACACACACTCACACACACTCATACACACTCACTCACACACACACTCTCACACACACTCACTCACTCACACACACTCTCACATACTCACCCACTCACACACACACTCACACACACTCACCCCACACTCACACACTCTCACTCACACACTCACACTCTCACACACTCTCTCACACACACACATGCTCACACACACAAACCCACACTCACACTCACACACACTCACACACTCACACCGACACACACTCTCACACTCACACTCTCACACTCACACACATACATTCACACTCTCACTCACACTCACACATTATCACACTCACACACACACTCACACACACATACTCACACTCACACACACTCACACACACACTCACACACTCACACACACACACTCACACTCACACACACACACTCTCACACATACACTCACACACTCACACACTCTCACACACACACACTCTCACACACATTCTCACACTCACTCACACACACACACACTCTCGCCCTCTCACTCTCTCACCCAATCACACACTCACACACTCACCCATTCATGCACTCACACACACACTCACATACTCACACACTCACACACACTCACACACTCACACACACTCACTCACACACTCTCACACACACACACTCACACACACACACACACACTCATACTCACACACTCACACAGTCACACGCTCATACACACTCTCACACACTCACACACACACTCACACTCACTCACACACACTCTCACCCTCTCACTCTCTCACACAATCACACTCTCACACACGCACACTCACACACACTCACTCACTCACACACTCTCACACACACACTCACACACTCTCACACACAAACTCTCACACACACTCTCACACACACACTCACACTCACACACACACTCACACACTCTCACCCTCTCACACACTCACATTCTCTCACGCTCTCTCACACACTCACACTCACACACTCACACTCTCACACACACACACTCACACGCTCATACACACTCTCACACACACTCACACACACACTCACACACTCTCACACACACTCACACACTCACACACTCACACTCACCCTCTCACACACATTCACACTCACACACACCAGATCCGTGATCTAACGCGGTGTTCCTGGTTTTTCAGGATGTGGAAACCTTTTCATTCGTGCAGGACGCAGATGGTGAGCCCCGAACCGAGGCAGGGAAAGGGCGCTGCCCCTTTGACCCCAGGCACAAGTACACCGCCACCATAGTTGGTAAGGTTCAGATGGCAGAGTGTAGAGGGAGCTTTACTCTGTATCTAACCCTGTGCTGTCCCTGTCCCTGGGAGTGTTTGATGGGGGGGCAGTGTAGAGGGAGCTTTACTCTGTATCTAACCCTGTGCTGTCCCTGTCCCTGGGAGTGTTTGATGGGGGGACAGTGTAGAGGGAGCTTTACTCTGTATCTAACCCCGTGCTGTCCCTGTCCCTGGGAGTGTTTGATGGGGGACAGTGTAGAGGGAGCTTTACTCTGTATCTAACCCCGTGCTGTCCCTGTCCCTGGGAGTGTTTGATGGGGGGACAGTGTAGAGGGAGCTTTACTCTGTATCTAACCCCATGCTGTCCCTGTCCTGGGGGTGTTTGATGGGGGGAAAGTGTAGAGGGAGCTTTACTCTGTATCTAACCCCATACTGTCCCTGTCCCTGGGAGTGTTTGATGGGGGGACCGTGTAGAGGGAGCTTTACTCTGTATCTAACCCCATGCTGTCCCTGTCCTGGGGGTGTTTGATGGGGGGAAAGTGTAGAGGAAGCTTTACTCTGTATCTAACCCTGTGCTGTCCCTGTCCCTGGGAGTGTTTGATGGGGGGACAGTGTAGAGGAAGCTTTACTCTGTATCTAACCACGTGCTGTCCCTGTCCCTGGGAGTGTTTGATGGGGGACAGTGTAGAGGGAGCTTTACTCTGTATCTAACCCCGTGCTGTCCCTGTCCCTGGGGAGTGTTTGATGGGGGGGAAATTGTAGAGGAAGCTTTACTCTGTATCTAACCCTGTGCTGTCCCTGTCCCTGGGAGTGTTTGATGGGGGGTCAGTGTAGAGAGAGCTTTACTCTGTATCTAACCCCGTGCTGTCCCTGTCCCTGGGAGTGTTTGATGGGGGGACCGTGTAGAGGGAGCTTTACTCTGTATCTAACCCTGTGCTGTCCCTGTCCCTGGGAGTGTTTGATGGGGGGAAAGTGTAGAGGAAGCTTTACTCTGTATCTAACCCCGTGCTGTCCCTGTCCCTGGGAGTGTTTGATGGGGGGACAGTATAGAGGGAGCTTTACTCTGTATCTAACCCTGTGCTGTGCCTGTCCTGGGATGGGGGACAGTGTAGAGGGAGCTTTACCCTTTGTCTAACCCTGTGCTGTCCTCTGGAGAAGCCCCGTCAGTGACCAGGTGAGTGTAAACAGGGAAATCCCTTCACTGTCTTTCCTCAGTATTTAATCTTGAAACCAAAGCGATTGAACACATGGCCTGATGGCTGCTTTTGGGATCCTGCTGTGTACAACAGTGAGGATGATTGTGTTCACTGATGAGTTGTTTCTTGAGGTGTTTGTGCTATGTGTGATCAGGTGCTGTGCAAATGCAGACTCACCTCTCTTTCTCTGTGTTTCTGTCTGTGTGTGTATCTGTGTGTGTGTGTGTATCTGTGTGTGTGTTTGTGTGCGTATGTGTCTGTGTATATGTGTGTGTGTGTGCACCTGTGTGTGTGTATCTGTGTGTGTGTGTCTGTGTGTGTGTGCGTGTGTGTCTGTGTCTGTGTATATGTGTGTGTGCATCTGTGTGTGTGTATCTGCGTGTGTGTGTCTGTGTGTGTGTGCGTGTGTGTCTGTGTCTGTGTATATGTGTGTGTGCATCTGTGTGTGTGTCTGTGTGTGTGTGTCTGTGTGTGTGTGCGTGTCAATCTGTGTCTGTGCGTGTCTGCGTGTCTGTGTGTGTGTGCGTCTGTGTGCGCGTGCATCTGTGTGTGTGTGCATCTGTGTGTGTGTCTGTGTGTGTGTGCGTCTGTGTGTGTATATGTGTGTGTGCGTGTCTGTGTATGTGTATCTGTGTGTGTGTCTGTGTGTGTGCGTGTCTGTGTCTATGCGTGTCTGTGTGTGTCTGTGTGTGTGCATCTGTGTGTGCGTGTGTGTGCATCTGTGTGTGTGTCTGTGTGTGCATCTGTGTGTGTTTGTGTGCATGTGTGTCTGTGTATCTGTCTGTGTGTGTGTGTCTGTGTGTATGTGTGTGTCTGTGCGTGTCTGTGTGTCTGTGTGCGTGTATCTGTGTGTCTGTGTGTTTGTGTGTCTGTGTGTATCTGTGTGTGTGTGTCTGTGTGTGTGCGTGGGTGTGCATCTGTGTGTGTGTGTGTGTGTATGTGTGCATCTGTGTGTGTTTGTGTGCATGTGTGTTTGTGTCTATCTGTGTGTGTGTCTGTGTGTGTGTCTGTGTGTGTGTCTGCATCTGTGTGTGTGTGTGTGTATGTGTGTGTGTGTGTATGTGTGTGTATCTTTGTGTGTGTATGGTGCAGATGGAGAGCTGTACACAGGAACAACAGACGACTTCCAAGGGACTGAATCTAGTATCTCCCGCAATCTCGGGCCCAGAGTGGGGTTGAAGACTGAAACCTCATCCAACTGGTTACAAGGTAGGGGCACCCCCCTGTCCCAGGGCTGGGAATGGTCTCACAGGTTTGTCAGGGTGGGTGTGAGGGTTGGGAGCTGTTCCGGGAGGTTAACCAGGCTAATCCGTGACGTGAATGGATTGTCGAATGCGGAGAGGCTAGATGGAGCCCATACACAGAACATACAGTGCAGGAACAGGCCCTTCGGCCCATCTGGACTGTGCCTGACAGGTGATGCCTTTGTAAACTAAAAACCTCCTCCCTCGACACGGTCTGCATCCCCCTCTTCCCTCTCAAACTGTTGTCTCCCATCATTTCTGGCAGCACATTCCAAGCACTTACCACCCTCTGTGTGTTTTTTATGAAACTTTAAACTTTTATCCCCTTTGACTTTGCATCCCCCAGTAATTGACACTTCTGCCGGAGTCGGGGGGTTGGGGGGGTGGAAGTCTCCCGACTCTCCGTGTCTCTGAGAATTTTGTAAACTTCTATCAGGTGGTCCCTTGGCCTCCAGCGTTCCCGTGAAAACAAATCGAGTGTGTCCGATCCCTCCCCGTAACCGCCAGCCTCCAAATCAGGCAACAGTTATTCCTGTACCCTCTCCAAAGCCTCCACACCCCTCTGGCATGTGACCAGAGCCGTACGTTATATTCCGAACGTGGCTGAACTGAGGTTGTGTACAGCTGCAGCCTGACCTGCCGATCTTTACCCTCTACACCCTGACCGATGACGGCAAGCACATCTTCTTGACCGGCTCGTGTTGGCACTTCCTGGGACCTGTCGGCCCAGCTCCCTCTACGGGTCGTGCCGTTAACAATATAAGTTATCGCCAAATTCAAACTTCTCACCTCTGCGGGTTAAGAAAGGGAGACAGAGGTTCCGGTTCGTTTTTACATCGCGGGAGTGGGATCGGTTTTGCGTGGGATCGTAGCGAGAGCACCCTCGAGGTGAACAGTTCAGGGCATTAGGAATACGGGGCGAAGACAGAGAGAGAGAGAGAGAGAGAGAGAGGGAGAAAGGTCAGCCTATTGCCCAGTAACAAGGCACTGACAGCGGGAGAAACAAGCTCTTTCGGAAGTGCGGAGCTGATACAGTGATCGGCAGAACCCTTCGGAGTTATCGATATGCAGAGGGATCTGGGCGTTCAGGTCCACAGCTCGCTGAAGGGGGCAGCGCAGGGAGATTAAGGTAGTTTAAAAAGGCCTATGGCTTGCCTTCATTGGAAGGAGCATTGAGCAGAAGGGTAGACAAGTTATGCTGCAGCTTTATCGAACTTTAGTTAGACCACCCTTGGAATATTGCGTCCAGTTCCAGAAGGAGGAGGATACTTCAGAGAGGGTACAGAAAAGGTTTACCGGGATGCTGCCTGGTATGGGGGTGGAGGGGGGATTTTAGCGATGAAGCAAGGTTGGATAGACTGGGTTTCACCGGAACGCAGGAGGTTGAGGGGTGACCTGATAGAAGGTTAAAAGATTGTGGACGGCAATGGAGACAGTGGGAAGTATGAGGCTTTTTACCCAGGGTCAAGATTAGAGTGGGGTGCTGGAAAAGCGCAGCAGGTCAGGCGGCATCCGAGGATGAAGGGCTTTTGCCCGAAACGTCGATTCTCCTGCTCCTCGGATGCTGCCTGACCTGCTGTGCTTTTCCAGCGCCCCACTCTAATCTGGGCTCTAGCCTCCAGCATCTGCCCAGTTGAATTTTCCCCAGAATTGCAGGGTCAGTGACGAGGGGATACAGGGTCGAGGTGCGGGGGGGGGGGTTGGTTAAAAGAGATGTGAGAGGCAAGTTTTTCACACAAGGGGGGGGGGGGGGGGTGAGGACCTGGAACATGTTGCCAGAGGACGCAGACACCACAGCAGCGTTTAAAAATGGCACCTGTTTGTACACGAAGGGAATAGAGGGACACGGATCCTGTAGATCGAGACAGTTTTAGTATGGAAGGGCACAATGTGTCAGCGCAGGCTTGGAGGGCCGAAGGGCCTGTTCCTGTGCTGTTTTGTTACTTTGTTCTTTGCAGAGGGTCCAAGAGAGTGCAGGTTTCTTGCAGCAGAGAGAGGGTTAAGGGCCTGGCTGAGCAGTCATGCAGTTTAGTGGTCTGCCCAACAGTCAGAGCAGAGGGATAAAGTGCTGAGTGGCTTGATGTCAGAGAGCGACTGGAAAATTCTAGAAACAGAAGGCAGCGGAAGAGGGGTTGACCGAATCCCGTGTGGAGGAATCAGTCAGCTGAGTCAGCAGGTTATTGAAGGGTAGAGAAGGAAATAGGAACCAGCAATGAAACTGACAACAGAACTAAAGTGACCTTGAGTGTGGTTGAGTATCCGTAAGGTTGTTGTTGAGAGTATCAGAATTTTATCACGGTTTCTGATATTTATCATCAGACGAATCCCATCAATGTAAGAGAACAAGACAATTATTTTTCCTTTGTATTTGTTACTCTGTTGTAAGGGCTACATTTGCAGCTTCCTCCTGCACATGTCTGAACACCCCCCCCCCCGAGGGTAACCCAAAAGAAAATTAAACCAACATCATTCAAGCCACTCTGGGATCGGACTGTTCCAGTAATACACACTGTGGGCATTATAACTAACACTCAGACAGAAACTGATCAGATCCAATGTTAGCACTATTGGAGGGTCAGCACTGAGGGACAGGGCGCCGTGGGAGGGTCAGTGCTGAGGGGGTGGGCGCTGTCAGAGGGTCAGTGTTGAGGGAGTGGGCACTGTCAGAGGGTGAGTGCTGAGGGAGTGGGCCCTGTCGGAGGGTCAGTGCTGAGGGAGTGGGCACTGTCGGGGGGTCAGTGCTGAGGGAGTGGGCACTGTGGGAGGGTCAGTGCTGAGGGAGTGGGCACTGTGGGAGGGTCAGTGCTGAGGGACAGGGCGCCGTGGGAGGGTCAGTGCTGAGGGACAGGGTGCTGTCGGAGGGTCAGTGCTGAGGGAGTGGGCACTATCGGAGGGTCGGTGCTGAGGGAGTGGGCCCTGTCGGAGAGTCAGTGCTGAGGGAGTGGGCTCTGTCGGAGGGTCAGTGCTGAGGGAGTGGGCCCTGTCGGAGGGTCAGTGCTGAGGGAGTGGGCCCTGTCGGGGGGTCAGTGCTGAGGGAGTGGGCCCTGTCAGAGGGTCAGTGCTGAGGGAGTGGGCACTGTCGGAGGGTCAGTGCTGAGGGAGTGGGCCCTGTTGGGGGGTCAGTGCTGAGGGGGTGGGCACTGTCGGAGGGTCAGCGCTGAGGGAGTGGGCACTGTCAGAGGGTGAGTGCTGAGGGAGTGGGCCCTGTCGGAGGGTCAGTGTGAGGGAGTGGGCACTGTCGGAGGGTCAGTGCTGAGGGAGTGGGCACTGTCGGAGGGTCAGTCCTGAGGGAGTGGGCACTGTCGGAGGGTCAGTGCTGAGGGAGTGGGCACTGTCGGAGGGTCAGTGCTGAGGGAGTGGGCACTGTCGGAGGGTCAGTGCTGAGGGAGCGGGCACTGTGGGAGGGTCAGTGCTGAGGGAGTGGGCCCTGTCGGAGGGTCAGTGCTGAGGGAGTGGGCCCTGTCGGAGGGTCAGTCCTGAGGGAGTGGGCCCTGTCGGAGGGTCAGCGCTGAGGGAGTGGGCACTGTCGGAGGGTCAGTACTGAGGGAGCGGGCACTGTGGGAGGGTCAGTGCTGAGGGAGTGGGCACTGTAGGAGGGTCAGTGCTGAGGGAGTGGGCACTGTAGGAGGGTCAGTGCTGAGGGAGTGGGCCCTGTCGGAGGGTCAGTGCTGAGGGAGTGGGCACTGTCAGAGGGTCAGTGCTGAGGGAGTGGGTACTGTCAGAGGGTCAGTGCTGAGGGAGTGGGCCCTGTCGGAGGGTCAGTGCTGAGGGGGTGGGCCCTGTCGGGAGGGTCAGTGTTGAGGGAGTGGGCCCTGTCGGAGGGTCAGTGCTGAGGGAGTGGGCACTGTCGGAGGGTCAGTGCTGAGGGAGTGGGCCCTGTCGGGGGGTCAGTGCTGAGGGAGTGGGCCCTGTCGGAGGGTCAGTGTTGAGGGAGTGGGCCCTGTCGGAGGGTCAGTGCTGAGGGAGTGGGCACTGTCAGAGGGTCAGTGCTGAGGGAGTGGGCCATGTCGGAGGGTCAGTGCTGAGGGAGTGGGCCCTGTCGGAGGGTCAGTGCTGAGGGAGTGGGCCCTGTCGGGGGGTCAGTGCTGAGGGAGTGGGCACTGTCGGAGGGTCAGTGCTGAGGGAGTGGGCCCTGTCGGGGGGTCAGTGCTGAGGGAGTGGGCCCTGTCGGAGGGTCAGTGCTGAGGGAGTGGGCCCTGTCGGAGGGTCAGTGCTGAGGGAGTGGGCCCTGTCGGAGGGTCAGTGCTGAGGGAGTGGGCCCTGTCGGAGGGTCAGCGCTGAGGGAGCGGGCACTGTCGGAGGGTCAGTGCTGAGGGAGCGGGCACTGTCGGAGGGTCAGTACTGAGGGAGTGGGCACTGTCGGAGGGTCAGTGCTGAGGGAGCGGGCACTGTCGGAGGGTTTGTGAAGTCCCTGGAGAGTCACTGTGTGCCCTCTCTCCCTGTAGATCCGACCTTTGTGGGCTCCAGCTCCCTCCCGGAGAGCGATGGGGAGAAGATATATTTCTTTTTCACGGAAACTCGAAGCAAGACGGACCTCCTTCAGAAGCTGAGCCAATCGATGGTGGCGAGAGTCTGCAAGGTGACGGGGTCACGGAGGAACAACATGGTCTCCTGATTCGGCAGAGTTCCAGCCCCCTCCACCGGGTCACCGTAGACCATCAGATGGAGGAACAGCAGTTGGCCCTTCAGCCCATCCAATCCCCCCTGCCATTCAATGGCTGCTCTCAACTCCCATGTTCCGGCCTTCTCCCCCTAACCCTTCCCACTTTAAAAATCCAAGCCTTGGATGAGCCCGGCCTCTGCGGGAAAGAAATCCTCAAATTCACTCCCCTCGGCGAGTGAAGAAACTCCTCCCCCTCTCTGTCTTCAACCCCTCACTCTGGGATGATGCCTCTTCTGGTCCCCAGACCCTCCCCCACACTCACATACTCACACACACACACTCACACTCGCACACACACACTCACACAGACACACACACTCACACTCACACACACTCACACACACACACACACACTCACACACACACACACACTCACACTCACACAGACACACACACTCACACAGACACTCACACAGACACACACTCACACTCACACAGACACACACACACACTCACACTCAC
>NC_092755.1:103509094-103522493 GCF_047496795.1 Chiloscyllium punctatum
AGTGACCCTGAGTGCCCTGAGTAACCCTAAGTGACCCTGAGTGACCTGAGTGACCCTGAGTGGCCCTGAGTGGCCCTGAGTGACCCTGAGTGACCCTGAGTGCCCTGAGTGGCCCTGAGTGCCCTGAGTGACCCTGAGTGACCCTGAGTGCCCTGTGTGACCCTGAGTGGCCCTGAGTGACCCTGAGTGGCCCTGAGTGACCCTAAGTGACCCTAAGTGACCTGATGAATGCTGTACTGGGGCTGTACTGGAATTAGCTATTCCTTTGGCACCGAGAAGTGTTTATAACATGACTGAACAGGTCACCCAGCACGGAGACAGACCCTTCGACCCAACCCCCAACCTAAACCCGTCCCATGCGCTATATACCCCCAAACCCTTTCCTATTCATGTCCTCATCCAAGTCCCTTTTAAATGTTGTAACCCCCTGTACCTGCACCCACCCCTTCCTCAGGAAGCTCATTCCACACACGAACCACCCTCTGTGGAAAAACCTTGATCTCTCCCCTCCCATCTTCAAAATATGTGCCCCCCTCCTCCCCAGTGTTGAAATACCCCATCATAGGGAAAAGACCATCTACCATGAATCCTATCGATAGGATTTTATAAACCTCTATAAGGTCACCCCTCAGCCTCGGCGACGCTCCAGGGAAAAATGTCCCAGCCTCTCAAACCCTCCATTCCCGGCAACATCCTGGTCAGTCTCTCCTGAACCCTCTCCAGTTTAATCATCTCCTTCTGGTAACAGGGTGACCAGAACTGGACAGAGTCCTCCAGACCAGGCCTCACCAACGTCCTGTACAACCCCAACATGGCCTCCCTGTTGATAAAAGCAACAGTAATTGGGTTTAGTAAGGTGTTGGTTGACATCACATCTGGAGTACTGTGAACAGCTTTGGTCCCCTTATTAAAGAAGCAAAATACGTTTATTGGAGGCAGTTCAGAGAAGGTTTGAGCTACAGGGAGAGGCTGAACAGGCTGGGGCTGTTTTCCCTGGAGCGTCGGAGACTGAGGGGTGACCTTATAGAGGTTTATAAAATCATGGGGGGCAATGGATAGGATAAATGGACAAGGTCCTCTCCCCCAGGGTAGGGGAGTCCAGAACTAGAGGGGCATAGGCTTAGGGTGAGAGGGGAAACATTTAAAAGGGACCAAAGGGGCAACTTTTTCACCCAGAGGGTGGTGTGTGTATGGAATGAGCTGCCAGAGGATGTGGTGGAGGCTGGTACAATGACAGCATTTAAAAGGGATCTGGATGAGGACATGAATAGGGAGGGTTGACACAATATGGGTTGAGAGTGTGGTGCTGGAAAAGCACAGCAGGTCAGGCAGAATATTCCTGATGAAGGGCTTTTTCCCGAAATGTCGATTTTCCTGCTCCTCGGATGCTGTCCGGCCTGTTGTGCTTTTCCAGCACCACACTCTCGACTGATCTCCAGCATCTGCAGGCCTCACTTTTGCTTAGAGCGATATGGGCCAGGTGCTGGCAGGTGGGACTAGATTGGGTTAGGATATCTGGGTCAGCATGGGGGAGTTGGGCCGAAGGGTCTGTTTCCGTGCTGTACGACTCTATGACTATAACAAGGTGATCCCTGGGTAGGGATGAGCGTAGGTTAAACAGGTTGGGACTCTACTCCCTGGGGTTTAGGAGGATGAGAGGTGGTCTCGCTGAGGATCCTTAAGGGGCCTGACAGGAAGGTACCCCTCATGGGAGAGTGTCCAGAGGGCACGGTCCCAGAATAATGGGGAACCAATGAGGGACTGAGATGAGGAGGAATTTCTACCCTGAGGTTTGTGAGCCTTTGGGACTCCTGGTCACAGAGAGCTGTGGGAGGAGAGTCCTCGGGTACCTTTACGGCCGAGATCGGGAGAGGAAAAGGCAGGAAGACGAGGAACGTCAGCGCACCTCCGATCCCGTTGGGTGGAGTGGATGTGAGGGGGGGGGGGGGGGGGGCCGAATGGCCTGTTCCTGCTCCCCAACCTCTTGTGAAGCGGGCAGCCTGGTGAGCTAGGCCCGAGGCCGGTTCGGCCGCTCAAGAGCACAGCCGCCTTTGGGGGGGGGGGGGCGCCGAACGTTATCCGGATGTAGCCGAGCACAGGTGGGCCTCGGTCGGACGGAAATCTCGGAGCTGTGCCGTTAAAAAAACGGAGGGAGGGGTGGAGAACGGGAAGGGAAGACGGGGAGGAGCAAAGGAAACGGGGATGCGGTTTCCGGTGGCCGCGTTTGGTTTGGTTTGGTTTTTTTGGGGGGGGTTTGGCTCAGGGCCTGGCTCAATCTGACGGGTCTGGGCTTTATTTCCTTTCCCCATGGCAGAGCGATGTTGGCGGTGAGAGGGTGCTGCAGAAGCGCTGGATTACCTTCCTGAAAGCGCAGCTACTGTGTTATCTCCCTGACGACCGGTTCCCCTTCAACGTGCTCCAGGACGTCTTTGTGTCCAAGGACGGGGATGAGCCGGTGGTTTACGGGATCTTCAGCTCCCAGTGGTAGGCCGAAGGTCAAGCCTGCCTTCATTGTCGGGCTCCCCGGTGTGTTGGGCGACGTGGACGCGGGCGTTCCGGGTTCGAGCTGCAGCGCTGGGGCGTCCGAGATTACAAACGGTGACCCCCGACCTGAGAGGCAACAGGGTCTGACACTGTGCTCGTTATTTCTCCCTCGCTCTGACCCCCCCCCCCCGCAGCCCAGATTCTGTGCCCCCAAACTCAATGAGGATGACCCAGTTCCCGTTGACAATGACTCTTCTGGGGAGAGAGCGGGGGGGGTGGGGGGATCGTTAGCAGGACGCCTCCATCCCGTGCCAGAGAGGGTGGTATGACCAAGAGAAGTAAAGGCCAAGGCCCGGCAGCGTTCACACCAACGTACCTAACGCCCAACGACATGCAGCACCACTCAGTAACAAACTATGTCCCATCAGGTATCGTCCCATCGCCGGGCAATGACGGTCAGTCGCTACTCCTAGGACCCCCACAGCGTGGGGGAAGGCCATTCAGCCCGTCAAGCCCATTCACGCCACCGCTCCTGACAACATCGCACCCAACACCCGCCCCATAGCCCAATCCCTGCATTTGCCAGGGCTAATCGACGCTAACCTGAACATCGCTGGACACTACAGGGACAATCATGGCAATACCTTTCACTGGTGATATCCCTCACTCTGTAATATCCCTCACGGTGATATACCTCACTCTGTAATATCCCTCACGGTGATATCCCTCACTCTGTAATATCCCTCACGGTGATATACCTCACTCTGTAATATCCCTCACGGTGATATCCCTCACTCTGTAATATCCCTCACGGTGATATCCCTCACTCTGTAATATCCCTCACGGTGATATCCCTCACTCTGTAATATCCTTCATGGTGATATCCCTCACTCTGTAATATCCTTCATGGCGATATCCCTCACTCTGTAATATCCCTCACGGTGATATCCCTCACTCTGTAATATCCTTCATGGTGATATCCCTCACTCTGTAATATCCCTCACGGTGATAACCCTCACTCTGTAATATCCCTCATGGCGATATCCCTCACTCTGTAATATCCCTCACGGCGATATCCCTCACTCTGTAATATCCCTCACGGTGATATCCCTCACTCTGTAATATCCCTCACGGTGATATCCCTCACTCTGTAATATCCTTCATGGTGATATCCCTCACTCTGTAATATCCCTCACGGTGATAACCCTCACTCTGTAATATCCCTCATGGCGATATCCCTCACTCTGTAATATCCCTCACGGCGATATCCCTCACTCTGTAATATCCTTCATGGTGATATCCCTCACTCTGTAATATCCCTCACGGCGATATCCCTCACTCTGTAATATCCCTCACGGTGATATCCCTCACTCTGTAATATCCCTCACGGTGATATCCCTCACTCTGTAATATCCTTCATGGTGATATCCCTCACTCTGTAATATCCCTCACGGTGATATCCCTCACTCTGTAATATCCCTCATGGTGATATCCCTCACTCTGTAATATCCCTCACGGTGATATCCCTCACTCTGTAATATCCCTCACGGTGATATCCCTCACTCTGTAATATCCCTCATGGCGATATCCCTCACTCTGTAATATCCCTCATGGCGATATCCCTCACTCTGTAATATCCCTCATGGCGATATCCCTCACTCTGTAATATCCCTCATGGTGATATCCCTCACTCTGTAATATCCCTCACGGTGATATCCATCACTCTGTAATATCCCTCACGGTGATATCCCTCACTCTGTAATATCCCTCACGGTGATATCCCTCACTCTGTAATATCCCTCACGGCGATATCCCTCACTCTGTAATATCCCTCACGGTGATATCCCTCACTCTGTAATATCCCTCATGGTGATATCCCTCACTCTGTAATATCCCTCACGGTGATATCCCTCACTCTGTAATATCCCTCACGGTGATATCCCTCACTCTGTAATATCCCTCACGGTGATATCCCTCACTCTGTAATATCCTTCATGGTGATATCCCTCACTCTGTAATATCCCTCATGGTGATATCCCTCACTCTGTAATATCCCTCACGGTGATATCCCTCACTCTGTAATATCCTTCACGGTGATATCCCTCACTCTGTAATATCCCTCACGGTGATATCCCTCACTCTGTAATATCCCTCATGGCGATATCCCTCACTCTGTAATATCCCTCACGGTGATATCCCTCACTCTGTAATATCCCTCATGGCGATATCCCTCACTCTGTAATATCCCTCATGGCGATATCCCTCACTCTGTAATATCCCTCACGGTGATATCCCTCACTCTGTAATATCCCTCACGGTGATATCCCTCACTCTGTAATATCCCTCATGGCGATATCCCTCACTCTGTAATATCCCTCATGGCGATATCCCTCACTCTGTAATATCCCTCATGGTGATATCCCTCACTCTGTAATATCCCTCACGGTGATATCCATCACTCTGTAATATCCCTCATGGTGATATCCCTCACTCTGTAATATCCCTCACGGTGATATCCCTCACTCTGTAATATCCCTCATGGTGATATCCCTCACTCTGTAATATCCTTCATGGTGATATACCTCACTCTGTAATATCCCTCACGGCGATATCCCTCACTCTGTAATATCCCTCACGGTGATATCCCTCACTCTGTAATATCCTTCACGGTGATATCCCTCACTCTGTAATATCCCTCATGGTGATATCCCTCACTCTGTAATATCCTTCACGGTGATATTCCTCACTCTGTAATATCCCTCATGGTGATATCCCTCACTCTGTAATATCCTTCATGGTGATATCCCTCACTCTGTAATATCCCTCACGGTGATATCCCTCACTCTCTAATATCCCTCACGGTGATATCCCTCACTCTGTAATATCCCTCACGGTGATATCCCTCACTCTGTAATATCCTTCATGGTGATATCCCTCACTCTGTAATATCCCTCATGGTGATATCCCTCACTCTGTAATATCCCTCACGGTGATATACCTCACTCTGTAATATCCTTCACGGTGATATCCCTCACTCTGTAATATCCCTCACGGTGATATCCCTCACTCTGTAATATCCCTCATGGCGATATCCCTCACTCTGTAATATCCCTCACGGTGATATCCCTCACTCTGTAATATCCCTCATGGCGATATCCCTCACTCTGTAATATCCCTCATGGCGATATCCCTCACTCTGTAATATCCCTCACGGTGATATCCCTCACTCTGTAATATCCCTCACGGTGATAACCCTCACTCTGTAATATCCCTCATGGTGATATCCCTCACTCTGTAATATCCCTCACGGTGATATCCCTCACTCTGTAATATCCCTCATGGTGATATCCCTCACTCTGTAATATCCCTCACGGTGATATCCCTCACTCTGTAATATCCCTCACGGTGATATCCCTCACTCTGTAATATCCCCCACGGTGATATCCCTCACTCTGTAATATCCTTCATGGTGATATCCCTCACTCTGTAATATCCCTCATGGCGATATCCCTCACTCTGTAATATCCCTCACGGTGATATCCCTCACTCTGTAATATCCCTCACGGTGATATCCCTCACTCTGTAATATCCCTCATTGTGATATCCCTCACTCTGTAATATCCTTCATGGTGATATCCCTCACTCTGTAATATCCCTCACGGCGATATCCCTCACTCTGTAATATCCCTCACGGTGATATCCCTCACTCTGTAATATCCCTCATGGTGATATCCCTCACTCTGTAATATCCCTCACGGTGATATCCCTCACTCTGTAATATCCCTCACGGTGATATCCCTCACTCTGTAATATCCCTCACGGTGATATCCCTCACTCTGTAATATCCTTCATGGTGATATCCCTCACTCTGTAATATCCCTCATGGTGATATCCCTCACTCTGTAATATCCCTCACGGTGATATCCCTCACCCTGTAATATCCTTCACGGTGATATCCCTCACTCTGTAATATCCCTCACGGTGATATCCCTCACTCTGTAATATCCCTCATGGCGATATCCCTCACTCTGTAATATCCCTCACGGTGATATCCCTCACTCTGTAATATCCCTCACGGTGATATCCCTCACTCTGTAATATCCCTCATGGCGATATCCCTCACTCTGTAATATCCCTCATGGCGATATCCCTCACTCTATAATATCCCTCACGGTGATATCCCTCACTCTGTAATATCCCTCACGGTGATATCCCTCACTCTGTAATATCCCTCATGGCGATATCCCTCACTCTGTAATATCCCTCATGGCGATATCCCTCACTCTGTAATATCCCTCATGGCGATATCCCTCACTCTGTAATATCCCTCATGGTGATATCCCTCACTCTGTAATATCCCTCACGGTGATATCCATCACTCTGTAATATCCCTCACGGTGATATCCCTCACTCTGTAATATCCCTCACGGTGATATCCCTCACTCTGTAATATCCCTCACGGTGATATCCCTCACTCTGTAATATCCCTCACGGTGATATCCATCACTCTGTAATATCCTTCATGGTGATATCCCTCACTCTGTAATATCCCTCACGGTGATATCCATCACTCTGTAATATCCCTCATGGTGATATACCTCACTCTGTAATATCCCTCATGGTGATATCCCTCACTCTGTAATATCCTTCATGGTGATATCCCTCACTCTGTAATATCCCTCACGGTGATATCCCTCACTCTGTAATATCCCTCATGGTGATATACCTCACTCTGTAATATCCCTCACGGTGATATCCCTCACTCTGTAATATCCTTCATGGTGATATCCCTCACTCTGTAATATCCCTCACGGTGATATCCCTCACTCTGTAATATCCCTCACGGTGATATCCCTCACTCTGTAATATCCCTCACGGTGATATCCCTCACTCTGTAATATCCCTCACGGTGATATCCATCCCTGTGTAGTGTGGGTGAGTACACATCACTGAGTCCTATGCGCTGCTCCATATTCTCCCGTCCTTAATACAACCTCACCTCCCCAGATTATCCGACAGCTCGCACGCCCGAATAGATTGGCTCCCCGCACTCAGCCAACAACAACCTCAAGATTGCAGCCAGTGCCTAGCACCGAGGCGTGGGCGTTTCTTCAGGAGGTGGGCCGACTTGAGCAGGGCGTTGAGTGTGGAGGGTGCGCGGGTGAATAGTGTAGGGCAAGGTCTCACTCCATTTGCCCTGTGCGTCTGAAACACCGCTCCCCCGGAATCCGAATGTACGGCTGAGGTATCCCGTAGCCGACAAGGCTTCAGGCCCACTCCCGCCTGGAGCCCAGCAGTAACGCTGTGTGTCCTTGCTCTGTAGGTCCCAGGGTAGCTCTCAAACCTCAGCAGTGTGTGCCTACTCCTTCCGAGACATCCAGGCCGTTTTCAAGGGTTCGTACAAGATGCTGCACCGGGAGACGCAGAGCTGGTCTGTGTATACCCATGACGGGCAGGAGCCAAGGCCGGGAGCAGTGAGTCACATTCCCCTCTCTCTGTTCCATCTGAGACTCTGCGGAAGGGAGCCAGCGACATCCAGAATTGTGGGAGGCCTTGGTGTTTTTGCCATTGGGTTTTCCGTTGAAAGTGTTTGAGTGACACACACATGGTACCAAACCAGGACACACTCACATCCGCCTGCACATGGACAGGTTCGGGTGGATTGGCCGTGGGAAATTGTCCCATAGTGCCCAGGGATGTGCAGGTTAGGGTGGATTGGCCGTGGGAAATTGTCCCATAGTGCCCAGGGATGTGCAGGTTAGGGTGGATCGGCCGTGGGAAATTGTCCCATAGTGCCCAGGGATGTACAGGTTAGGGTGGATTGGCCATGGGAAATTGTCCCATAGTGCCCAGGGATGTACAGGTTAGGGTGGATTGGCCATGGGAAATTGTCCCATCGTGCCCAGGGATGTACAGATTAGGGTGGATCGGCCGTGGGAAATTGTCCCATAGTGCCCAGGGATGTACAGGTTAGGGTGGGTTGGCCATGGGGAATTGTCCCATAGTGCCCAGGGATGTACAGGTTAGGGTGGGATTGGCCGTGGGAAATTGTCCCATAGTGCCCAGGGATCTGCAGGTTAGGGTGGATTGGCCGTGGGAAATTGTCCCATAGTGTCCAGGGATGTGCAGGTTAGGGTGGATTGGCCATGGGGAAATGAATGTGGTGCTGGCAGCAATCAGGGAGCAGTGGAAATGACAGTTTGTGCATCAGCCCTTCATCAGGAATGTGTGCCAATGCTGTGGCTTTGAGAGGTGTATTTTGTTGTGACGTTTTGTTTCAGCGAGTTTTTACGGGTCTGTTTTAAAGCAAACAGGTTGGAACAATAGCTGCAGCCTGGCTGGGTGTGGTCCAACTCCCAGAGAACCAGGGCTTTCAGCTCTCACTGTCAGCAGCTGTTGCTAAGATCAGAGCAGACAATCTCTCTCTTTGCTAGTCTCCCCCTCTCAGAATTATCTCTCTCTCCATGACAGCTAAGACTTGGCGGCTGCGGGGCTTGGTTGTGGGAAAGGGGGGACGAGGGGGTGTCATGCTGTGAGAATTGCATGCGAGACAATCTGCTTTTTCTGAATTTGCCTTTCAGCAGTGGGCTGTGTCTGCGGGATGTTACCGTTTTGGAAACAGTTGACTGGGAGCAGTGAATAATCTGTTCGGTTTCTTAACAGAGTTATGTTCGATACCTGCTCTCCTTGGCTGCATTTGAACTCGCGAGGTTGAATAAGCGTGGGTTTTCCCACCCTTCTGGCCATTCCCCCCCCCGATCGAATTGCGTCTGGAACGCCTTCAAGACGAGTCAGGGGTGGGGTGAGGGCTGAACGCGGAGTAGATGTGGAGGGATCTGGTCTGGCCCTCAGAGGTGGGAGTGTGTGGGATTGTCCTGCCCCTCCCAGTTTTGGCATCGTCGGAGTTTCTGAGTCCTGTCCTCACGCGTGTTTGTCCACTTCCACAGTGCAACATGGACCCATCCATGGATTCCACTCTGAACCGAGTCAAAGACCTGCTCCTGATGGAAGGAGTGGTCCACCCCATTGACCAGCAGCCCCTGTTGGTGAAGGCCAGGCAGCATTACACAAAGATAGCAGTGGACACTGTGGTGTCAATCAGCTCGGTCAGATACCGAGTGCTGTTTCTCATCACAGGTACAGACACTACCCCGAGGGAGCACGGGGTTTAGGGAGAGGGGATAGCTCCCTCAACACTGTCCCCCCCATCCCAGGACAGGGACAGCACGGGGTTTAGGGAGAGGGGATAGCTCCCTCAACACTGTCCCCCCCATCCCAGGACAGGGACAGCACGGGGTTTAGGGAGAGGGGATAGCTCCCTCTACACTGTCCCTCCATCCCAGGACAGGGACAGCACGGGGTTTAGGGAGAGGGGATAGCTCCCTCTACACTGTCCCTCCATCCCAGGACAGGGACAGCACGGGGTTTAGGGAGAGGGGATAGCTCCCTCAACACTGTCCCCCCCATCCCAGGACAGGGACAGCACGGGGTTTAGGGAGAGGGGATAGCTCCCTCTACACTGTCCCCCCATCCCAGGGATAGGGACAGCACGGGGTTAGATACAAAGTAAAGCTCCCTCTACACTGTCCCCCATCAAACACTCCCAGGGACAGGGACAGCACGGGGTTAGATACAGCGTAAAGCTCTCTCTACATTGCCCCCCCCCCATCCCAGGAAGGGAGAGCACGGGGTTAGGGAGAGGGGATAGCTCCCTCTACACTGTCCCCCCATCCCAGGACACGGACAGCACGGGGTTAGATACAGAGTAAAGCTCCCTCTACACTGTCCCACTGTCAAACACTCTCAGGACAGGGACAGTATGGGGTTCGATACAGAGTAAAGCTTTCTCTACACTGTCCCCCCATCAAACCCTCCCAGGGACAGGGACAGCACGTTGTTAGATACAGAGTAAAGCTTTCTCTACACTGTCCCCCCATCAAACCCTCCCAGGGACAGGGACAGCACGGGGTTAGATACAGAGTAAAGCTCCCTCTACACTGTCCCCCATCAAACACACCCAGGGACAGGGACAGCACAGGGTTAGATACAGAGTAAAACTTCCTCTACACTGTCCCCCCATCAAACCCTCCCAGGGACAGGGACAGCACGGGGTTAGATACAGAGTAAAGCTCCCTCTACACTGTCCCCCATCAAACACACCCAGGGACAGGGACAGCACAGGGTTAGATACAGAGTAAAACTTCCTCTACACTGTCCCCCCATCAAACACTCCCAGGACAGGGACAGCACAGGGTTAGATACAGAGTAAAACTTCCTCTACACTGTCCCCCCATCAAACATTCCAAGGACAAGGTGGATAGATATTGTGGGGTAGGTTTGAGGTGTAGTCTTTGGGGATGGGCTGAGTGGGAATGATATTTAGGAGGGCAGATCTGTGTTGTGTGTGGGGGCTGTGTGGGGGTATGTGGGGGTGTGTGTGGGGGTGTGCCTGTGTGGGGGTGTGTGGGATGTGTGGGTGTGTGGGGGTGTGTGGGGGTGTGTGGGGCTGTGTGGGGGTGTGTGGGGGCTGTGTTTGGCAGTGTGGGGGTGTGTGGGGGCTGTGTGGGGGTGTGTGGGGGCTGTGTGGGTGTGTGTGGGTGTGTGGGGGTGTGTAGGTGTGGGTGGGTGTGTGGGGGTGTGTGGGGGTGTGTGGGGCTGTGTGGGAGGTGTGTGGGGCTGTGTGGGGGTGTGTGGGGGCTGTGTGGGTATGTGTGGGTGTGTGGGGGCTGTGTGGGGGTGTGTGGGTGTGTGGGGGTGTGTGGGGGTGTGTGGGGGTGTGTGGGGGCTGTGTGGGTGTGTGTGGGGGTGTGTGGGTGTGTGTGGGTGTGTGGGGGTGTGTGGGGGGGTGTGGGGGTGTGTGGGTGTGTGTGGGGGTGTGTGGGGGTGTGTGGGGGTGTGTGGGGCTGTGTGGGGGTGTGTGGGGGTGTGTGGGGGTGTGTGGGGGTGTGTGGGTGTGTGGGGGTGTGTGGGGGTGTGTGGGTGTGTGGGGGTGTGTGGGGGTGTGTGGGTGTGTGTGGGTGTGTAGGTGTGGGTGGGTGTGTGTGGGGGTGTGTGGGTGTGTGTGGGTGTGTGGGGGTGTGTAGGTGTGGGTGGGTGTGTGGGGGTGTGTGTGGGGGTGTGTGGGGGTGTGTGTGGGTGTGTGTGGGGGTGTGTGGGGCTGTGTGGGTGTGTGTGGGTGTGTGTGGGGGTGTGTGGGGGTGTGTGGGTGTGTGTGGGTGTGTGGGGGTGTGTGGGTGTGTGTGGGGGTGTGTGGGGCTGTGTGGGTGTGTGTGGGTGTGTGTGGGGGTGTGTGTGGGTGTGTGGGGGTGTGTAGGTGTGGGTGGGTGTGTGGGGGTGTGTGGGGGTGTGTGGGGGTGTGTGGGGGTGTGTGGGGGTGTGTGGGGCTGTGTGGGTGTGTGTGGGTGTGTGGGGGTGTGTGGGGGTGTGTGGGTGTGTGTGGGTGTGTAGGTGTGGGTGGGTGTGTGGGGGCTGTGTGGGGGGTGTGTGGGGCTGTGTGGGTGTGTGGGGGTGTGTAGGTGTGGGTGGGTGTGTGGGGGTGTGTAGGTGTGTGGGGCTGTGTGGGGGTGTTTAGGTGTGGGTGGGTGTGTGGGGGTGTGTGGGGCTGTGTGGGGGTGTTTAGGTGTGGGTGGGTGTGTGGGGGTGTGTGGGGGTGTGTGGGGGTGTGTGGGGGTGTGTAGGTGTGGGTGGGTGTGTGGGGGTGTGTGGGTGTGTGTGGGGGTGTGTGGGGGTGTGTGTGGGTGTGTGGGGGTGTGTAGGTGTGGGTGGGTGTGTGGGGGTGTGTGGGTGTGTGTGGGGGTGTGTGGGGGTGTGTGTGGGTGTGTGTCGGGGTGTGTGGGTGTGTGTGGGTGTGTGGGGGTGTGTAGGTGTGGGTGGGTGTGTGGGGGTGTGTGGGTGTGTGTGGGGGTGTGTGGGGGTGTGTGTGGGTGTGTGTCGGGGTGTGTGGGGCTGTGTGGGTGTGTGTGGGGGTGTGTGGGGGTGTGTGGGGGTGTGTGTGGGTGTGTGTGGGGGTGTGTGGGGGTGTGTGGGTGTGTGTGGGTGTGTGGGGGTGTGTAGGTGTGGGTGGGTGTGTGGGGGTGTGTGGGTGTGTGTGGGGGTGTGTGGGGGTGTGTGTGGGTGTGTGTCGGGGTGTGTGGGGCTGTGTGGGTGTGTGTGGGGGTGTGTGGGGGTGTGTGGGTGTGTGTGGGTGTGTGGGGGTGTGTAGGTGTGGGTGGGTGTGTGGGGGTGTGTGGGGGTGTGTGGGGCTGTGTGGGGGTGTGTGGGGCTGTGTGGGGGTGTGTGGGGGTGTGTGGGGGTGTGTGGGGCTGTGTGGGGGTGTGTGGGTGTGTGTGGGGCTGTGTGGGGGTGTGTGGGGCTGTGTGGGGGTGTGTGGGTGTGTGGGGGTGTGTGGGGGTGTGTGGGGGTGTGTGGGGCTGTGTGGGTGTGTGTGGGTGTGTGGGGGTGTGTGGGGCTGTGTGGGGGTGTGTGGGTGTGTGGGGGTGTGTGGGGGTGTGTGGGTGTGTGTGGGTGTGTAGGTGTGGGTGGGTGTGTGGGGGCTGTGTGGGGGGTGTGTGGGGCTGTGTGGGTGTGTGTGGGGCTGTGTGGGTGTGTGTGGGTGTGAGGGAGTGTGTAGGTGTGGGTGGGTGTGTGGGGGTGTGTAGGTGTGTGGGGCTGTGTGGGGGTGTGTGGGGGTGTTTAGGTGTGGGTGGGTGTGTGGGGGTGTGTGGGGCTGTGTGGGGGTGTTTAGGTGTGGGTGGGTGTGTGGGGGTATGTGGGGCTGTGTGGGGGTGTGTGGGGGCTGTGTGGGGGTGTTTAGGTGTGGGTGGGTGTGTGGGGGTGTGTGGGGCTGTGTGGGGGTGTGTGTGGGGGGTGTGTGGGGGTGTTTAGGTGTGGGTGGGTGTGTGGGGGTGTGTGGGTCTGTGCGGGGTGTGTGGGGGCT